>NW_026576828.1:300000-435759 GCF_028641065.1 Leucoraja erinaceus
TGTTCCCAATGTGGGATCCTGTACATCGGTGAGACCAAGCCTAGACAAGACGACCATTTCGCTGAACACTTATGCTCAGTCCACCAAGGACTACTGGATCTCCCAGTTACTCACCACTTTAACTCCCCTTACCATTCCCACACTGACCTTTCAGTCCTGGGCCTCCTCCACTGCCAGAGTGAGGCCACATGCAAACTGGAGGAACAGCATCTCATACTCCAGACCTCAGATTCCACTTGGGCAGCTTACAACTCTCAACAATGAAATCTCCAATTTTAAGTAACTTACAAAAACGTCCCTTCCTCTCCCCCACCCCCTCCACCTCCACTAAAATTCTGATAACTAACTACAGTTCGCAACTATGTACCCCTCTTTGGCTCAGACATGCTTCTATATCTAGCCTTTGTCCAACAATTTGCCTATCAGTGAAACCCCTGGCCTGAGGTCATCTGTTGCTGGCCATGATTTTTCCTGCCTTTTTTCACTTCCAGTTTTTTATTTCCCCACACCTTACTCCCTACTGACTGAAGAAGGATCCCGACCCAAAACATCACCTATCCATTTTCTCCAGAGATGCTGCCTGACCTGCTGAGTTACACTAGTATTTTGTGTCTATCTCAGGTCTAAACCAGCATCTACAGTTCATTTTCACTATATACTGATTTGAACAACTTAGACTGAAAGGCCTGTACCTCTGCTGTAATGTAGTATGTTCTATGAAATGAGTCTTGACACTGAATAGCATAGTAATAGCAAAATAACATTTCTTATCAGTCATTTTTGGTTTTAGTATTCACCCATTAAAAAATGTGATTCTATCAAAATATATTCATCTCAGGGATTAGTACAGAGGGGAAATCAGTCCTTTGCCCCACTTTTAACAGGCATTTGGATGTACTTGGATAGGAAAGGCTTAAAGGGATATGGGCCAAACACAGCCAGGTAGGGCTAATGTAGATGGGGCAATTTGGTTGGCATGAGCAAGTTGGGGTAAAGGGCCTGTTTCCTTGCTGTATGACTATAACTTTACCGTGTAATTCCGCTCCTAATTTGACCCCCCCCCACCCTGTTCAGTCAAACACCGACTGTATTAGGAACCTGGAGCAGCAGCTCGATGACCTCTGTCTGGTCAGGGAGAGTGAGGAGGTCATAGAGAGGAGTTATAGGGGCAAGGGGAAGGGCAAGGGGCAGAGGCAGGGACGAGTGAGTACCCCAGTGTCTGTACACCTTGAAAATAAGTACTCCCTGTTTGAGTACGGTTGGGGGGGACACAACCTGCCTGGGGGTAGCGACAGCAGCCGGGCCTCCAGCACAGAGACCGGCCCTGTTGCTCAGAAAGGTAGGGAAAAAAGAGGAGGGCAATAGTAATTGGGGACTCTATAGTTAGGGGGTCGGATAGGCGATTCTGTGGACGCAGTCGGGAGACCCGGATGGTAGTCTGCCTCCCTGGTGCCAGGGTCTCGGATGTGTCTCAACGCGTCCAAGATATCCTGAAATCAGAGGGAGAGGAGCCTGAGGTCGTGGTACATATAGGTACCAATGACATAGGTAAAAAAAGAGAAGAGGTCCTGAAGGGAGAATTTAGGGAGTTGGGAGGAGAGTTAAGGAAAAGGACCAAAAAAGTAACAATCTCAGGATTACTGCCTGTGCCACGCGACAGTGAGAGTAGGAATGGAGCGAGGTTGAGGATAAATGCGTGGCTGAAGGACTGGATTCAAGTTTCTGGATCATTGGAACCTTTGGGGAAGGTGTGACCTGTACAGAAAGGATGGGTTGCACTTGAACCCGAGGGGGACCAATATCCTGGCTAGGAGATTTGCAAAGGCTACTGGGGAGACTTTAACCTAGAATGGTTGGGGGGAGGGACTCAAATAGAGAAAGCTAGTAGACAGAATGTGAGGCAGGAGGCAGAGAAGGGAAGCACTCGGATCCAAAATCTAGGGGAGAAAGAAGAAAAAGACAATAAGAGGCGGTGGGTTTCTTAAATGTGCATATTTTTTATGCTAGGAGCATTGTAACAAAGGTGGATGAGCTTAGAGCCTGGATTGACACCTGGAAGTATGATGTTGTGGCGATCAGTGAAACATGGTTGCAGGAGGGCTGTGATTGGAAACTAAATATTCCAGGATTTCGTTGCTTCAGGTGTGATAGAATTGGAGGGGCAAGAGGTGGAGGTGTTGCATTGCTTATCAGGGAAGATATTACAGCAGTGCTTTGGCAGGATAGATTATAGGGCTCGACAAGGGAGGCTATTTGGGTGGAACTGAGAAGTGGGAAAGGTGTAGCAACACTTATTATAGAGTGTTATTGGCGGTGTTATAGACCGCCAAATGGGGAGCGAGAATTGGAAGAGCAAATATGTAAGGAGATCGCAGATATTAGTAGTAAGCACAAGGTAGTGATTGTGGGAGATTTCAATTTTCCACACATAGACTGGGAAACACATTCTGTAAAAGGGCTGGATGGTTTGGAGTTTGTAAAATGTGTGCAGGATAGTTTTTTGCAGCAATACATAGAAGTATCTACTAGAGAAGGGGCAGTGCTGGACCTCCTGTTAGGAAATGAGACAGGTCAGGTGGCGGAGGTATGCGTTGGGGAGCACTTCGGGTCCAGTGATCACAATACCATTAGTTTCAATATAACTATGGAGAGGGTCAGAACTGGACCTTAGGGTTGAGATTTTTGATTGGAGAAAGGCTAACTTTGATGAGATGCGAGATGATTTAAAAGGAGTGAATTGGTACATTTTGTTTTATGGGAAGGATGTAGAAGAGAAATGGAGGACATTTAAAGGGGAAATTTTAAGAGTACAGAATCTTTATGTCCCTGTTCGGTTGAAAGGAAATAGTAATAATTGGAAAGAGCCATGGTTTTCAAGGGAAATTGGACACTTGGTTTGGAAAAAGAGAGAGATCTACAATAATTATAGGCAGCATGGAGTGAATGAGGTGCTTGAGGAGTATAAAGAATGTAAAAAGAATCTTAAGAAAGAAATTAGAAAAGCTAAAAGAAGATATGAGGTTGCTTTGGCAAGTAAGGTGAAAGTAAATCCAAAGGGTTTCTACAGCTATATTAATAGCAAAAGGATAACGAGGGATACAATTGGTCCATTAGATATGCCATTTATTGTCACTATACATGTACAGTGAAACTGAAAGCTGCTCGTACTCAGTGCATACATACAATTTTACACAAAAAACAAGAAACAGAAAAACAAAACAGAAGGGAGATGGGGGGGGGAATAGGTGCACAAATTCTACGGCGCTACATACATATATACATATATACAGATGGAAGTCCGTGTTGGGCGGTGTAGTCAGTGCATGTGTGGATTTGAATTTATGGTAGATATAATTCTCGGGAAGCAGCTATTCCTGAGTCTGTTTGTCCTGGATTTGATGCACCTATAGCGCCTTCCAGAGGGCAGCAGGTCGAACAGTCCAAACGCAGGATGGGAGCTGTCTTTGGTGATCTTCTTTGCCCTGCTAAGGCAGCGGGAGGTGTAGATGTCCATCAGGGAGGGGAGAGGGCAACCAATGATCCTCTGCGCTGTCCTGGTTACCCTCTGAAGCCTCTCCCTGTCTGCCATGGTGCAGCTGCCATACCATGCTGTAATGCAGTATGTCAGCAGGCTCTCGATGGACGAGCGGTAGAAGGTCAGCAGCAGGTTAGAGTCCAGGTTGTGCTTCCTGAGGACCCTCAGGAAGTGCAGCCGCTGCTGAGCCTTCTTGATGACCGCTGTCGTGTTGTCCGTCCAGGAGATGTCAGCCGCGATATGGACGCCGAGAAACCGGAAGGTGTTGACCCTCTCCACACACTCGCCGTTAATGTGTAGGGGGACTAAGTCGGTGCTGTGCCTCCTGAAGTCGACAATGAGCTCTTTTGTTTTCCTGGTGTTCAGAGCCAGATTGTTTTCTGAGCACCAGGTTGTCAACTTCAGGACTTCCTCTCTGTAGGCTGCCTCGTCTCCCTTTGAAATAAGTCCGACCACAGTAGTGTCGTCAGCAAATTTGACGATGCGGTTGTTGTTGTGGGCCGGACTACAGTCGTAGGTGTAGAGACAGTATAAGAGGGGGCTTAGCACACAGCCCTGTGGGGAACCGGTACTCAACCTGCGAGTGGAGGAGAGGTGGGGGCCAAGTCTCACAGTCTGGGGCCGGTTTGTGAGGAAATCCTTAATCCAGGCACATGTGACAGTGGGGAGGCCGAGAGTGACCAGTTTACCAATGAGGATGTCCGGGATGATTGTGTTAAAGGCTGAACTAAAATCCACAAAGAGCATCCGGACGTAGCTCTGCCCCTGCTCCAGATGGCTCAGTACAGAGTGGAGAGCTACGGTGATGGCGTCTTCTGTGGATCTGTTTTGGCGATAAGCGCATTAGAGAGACAGAGTGGACAGCTATCTGCAGAACCAAAAGAGATGGGGGAGATATTGAACAATTTATTTTCTTCGGTATTCACCAAGGAGAAGGATATTGAATTATGTGAGGTAAGGGAAACAAGTAGAATAGGATACTATGAGATTCCACGAAAAAGAAGTACTGACACTTTTGAAAAATATAAAAGTGGCTAAGTCTCCAGGTCCTGACAGGATATTCCCATGGACATTGAGGGAAGTTAGTGTAGAAATAGCAGGGGCTATGACAGAAATATTTCAAATGTCATTAGAAATGGGAATAGTGCCGGAGGATTGGCATACTGCGCATGTTGTTCCATTGTTTAAAAAGGGTTCTAAGAGTAAACCTAGCAATTATAGACCTGTTAGTTTGACTTCAGTGGTGGGCAAATTAATGGAAAAGATACTTAGAAATAATATATATAAGCATCTAGATAAACAGGGTCTGATTAGGAACAGTCAACATGGATTTGTGCCTGAAAGGTCATTTTGACTAATCTTCTTGAATTATTTGAATAGGTTACTAGGGAAATTGATGAGGGTAAAGCAGTGGATGTTGTCTATATGGACTTTAGTAAGGCCTTTGACAAGGTTCCTCATGGAAGGTTGGTTTAAGAAGGTTCAATTGTTGGGTATTAATGCAGGAGTAGCAAGATGGATTCAACAGTGGCTGAATGGGAGATGCCAGAGAGTAATGGTGGATGGCTGTTTGTCAGGTTGGAGGCAGGTGACTAGTGCGGTGCCACAGGGATCTGTGTTCGGTCCACTGTTGTTTGTCATGTACATCAATGATCTGGATGAAGGTGTCGTAAATTGGATTAGTAAGTATGCAGATGATACTAAAATAGGTGGGGTTAATAATAATAATAATGGATGGGATTTATATAGCGCCTTTCTAGATACTCAAAGCACTTTACATCGCATTATTCATTCACTCCTCAGTCACACTCGGTGGTGGTGAGCTACTTCTGTAGCCACAGCTGCCCTGGGGCAGACTGACAGAAGCGTGGCTACTAATCTGCGCCTACGGCCCCTCCGACCACCACCAATCACTCACACACATTCACACGCAGGCAAAGGTGGGTGAAGTGTCTTGCCCAAGGACACAACGACAGTATGCACTCCAAGCGGGATTCGAACCGGATACCTTCCGGTCGCCAGCCGAACACTTAGCCCATTGCGCCCTGTCGCCAATTAGTAAGTATGCAGATGATACTAAGATAGGTGGTGATAATGAAGTAGATTTCCAAAGTCTACAGAGAGATTTAGGCCATTTGGAAGAATGGGCTGAAAGATGGCAGATGGAGTTTAATGATGATGTGTGAGGTGCTACATCGTGGCAGGACAAATCAAAATAGGACGTACATGGGAAATGGTAGCGAATTGAGGAATGCAGTTGAACAGAGGGATCTAGGAATAACTCTGCATAGTTTCCTGAAGGTGGAATCTCATGTAGATAGTGTGTGTGGTAAAGAAAGCTTTTGGTATGCTAGCCTTTATAAATCAGAGCATTGAGTATAGAAGTTGGGATGTAATGTTAAAATTGTACAAGGCATTGGTGAGACCAATTCTGGAGTATGGGGTACAATTTTGGTCGCCCAATTATAGGAAGGATGTCAACAAAATAGAGAGAGTACAGAGGAGATTTACTAGATTGTTGCCTGGGTTTCAGCACCTAAGTTACAGAGAAAGGTTGAACAAGTTAGGTCTTTATTCTTTGGAGCGCAGAAGGTTAAGGGGGGACTTGATAGAGGTATTTAAAATGATGAGAGGGATAGACAGAGTTGACGTGGACAAGCTTTTCCCATTGAGAGTAGGGAAGATTCAAACAAGAGGACATGACTTCAGAACTAAGGGACAGAAGTTTAGGGGTAACATGATGGGGAACTTCTTTAATCAGAGAGTAGTTGCTGTGTGGAATGAACTTCCAGTGGAACTGGTAAAGGCAGGTTCGATTTTATCATTTAAAAATAAATTGGATAGATATATGGATGGGAAAGGAATGGAAGGTTATGGTCTGAGTGCAGGTAGATGGGACTAGGGGAAAATAAGTGTTCGGCACGGACTTGTACGGCCGAGATGGCCTGTTTCCGTGCTGTAATTGTTATATGGTTATTTGGAATACGAACAGTGGAAATCCAACTCTCTTTATTATACAACACCAAAACAATACCTAATCTAATACCACGGGTCTGATCCTTGTCTCTACTCATTCGAACAGCCAGGTAGGACTAATGTAGATGGGCCAATTTGGTTGGCATGGGCAAGTTGGGCTAATGGCCGGTTTCCTTGCTGCATGACTCTATAAGTTGACCATGCCGACCAAGATGCCAAATCTACGCTTGTACTGTGTCTGGCTCATATCCTTCCAAGCCTTCCTATCCATCTACCTGTCGATTTGTCGTTAGTATATTGTTATTGTTCCTGCTTCAACCACTTCATCTGAGTGGAAAAAGTTGTCCTCGGGTTCCTATTAAATCATTATGTTCTCAGCTTCAACCATTACCTTGTTCTTGATTCCGCTATTGCGGGACAAAAACTCTGTTTTCACCCTATTATCCTATCTACTCCGTTCATGATTTTATACACCTCTAAATAATCACCCTTCAGTCCTAATCTGTCCACTCTCCCTATTGATCAGATTTTTGTGCCCTAGAAACATAAATATAAATATTCTCTGCACAATTTCCAGTATAATGGTACATTTCCTATAATAGAGTGACCAAAAATGAATACAATACTCCAAGTCCAGCCACACCAGTGTATTCTACAATGGTTATGTAATGTCCCACTTCAATTTCATGACTGAAGGCTACAGTGCCAAAAGCATTCTTCACCAGTGTATCTATCTGTAATGTCACTTACAGGGAACCATGTGCAATATTCAGAGACCTCACTGCTCTACAATTACCCAGTACCTTCCAGTTTACACTGAAGGTCCTGACCTGGTTTGAATTCCTAAAATGCAACACCTCACATTTGTCTGCATTAAAGTCGCACTAGCCACATTTGTATGAGGCAGGTCGTCTTATTAACGTAATTGAGATTTTTGAGGAGGTGACAAAGGAGATTGATGGAAGGGCAATGGATGTTGTATGCATGGATTTAGTAAGGTTTTTGATAAGGTCCCTCATAGAAGGCTGATACAGAAGATTAAGATGTATGGGATTCACGATGACTGGTCGAATGATTTTGGAACTGACATTAATTGGAGACAATACTTATTAATAGAAGGCAGGCGGTTATCTAACTCAAGATAACCTAGGTAGATATTCTGGCTGGAGGCCTGTGACCAGTGGAGTTCCGTAGGGATCGTGTTCTGGGACCTCCGCTGTTTGTGATATATATAAATGTCCTAGACAGAAGTGAAGATGGGATGGTGAGCAAGTTTGATGATGAAATTGGAGGAGTTGCAATCAATGAGGAAGGCTGTCAGAAGATACAGTGGGATATGAATCCGCTACAGAAATGGGGGGAGAAATGGCAGATTGAATCCAGAGCAAGGGAGGAGTGTTGCTCTTTAGGAGGTTAATTGTAAGGAGAAAGTATACAGTTAATTGCAAGACATTTAAAATCATTGATGTGCAGAGAGATCTTGGTAGTCCATGTTTATAACCTACTCATGGTGCGGCACTATAAAGCGTTGCAATGAAGGCATATTGTACACTTGCCTTCATTGCTAGGGACATTGAATATAAGAGTCATGATGCAGCTCTACAGGACTTTAGTTAGGCTGCATTTGGAGTATTGTGTGGAGTTCTGGTCGCCCCTCTGTAGGAAAGATGTGGAGACTTTCGAGGGGGTGCAGAGTAGGTTTACCAGAATGCTTCCTGGATTTGGTTTTATCACCAGGAAGAGGTTGGGTAGACTTGGATTATTTGAGAGGGGTAATGTTTAATGGGCATGTGCAGAGCACGTTTTTTACACAGTAGTGGGGGCCTGGAATGCCTTGTAAAGGGTGGTGGTAGAGGCAGATACGATAATGGCATTTAAGAGGCTTTCAGATAGGCACATTAAAGTGCAGGGAATAGAGGAATATGGATCATGTATATGCAGATGAGATCAGTATAATGGCATCATGCTCAGCATAATCATTGTTGGCCGAGGGGCCCATTCCTGTTCTGTACTGTTCTATGTTCAAACCATGCAGACCATTCCTAATCAACCCCAGTCTTTCCAAATGTATCCATATCTTATCCTTCAGAATCTTCGCCAATAACTACGCTATCACAGATATTAGACTTACTGGTCTATAGTTACCAAGTTTTTATTTTAATACATTTACCATTTTACAATTTCTGCATAACACAACATTTGGCAGTTTAAAATAACCTTTAGTTTTTAATGGCATTGGATCGACTTACATTTCTTTTGGTGCAAGTTAGCACTTTTTCATGCTCTATGTATCCAGCTGCTATTGCAGCTATTGTTTTGCTTTAAGGTATGGTACACAAAAATGCTGGAGAAACTCAGCGGGTTCAGCAGCATCTATGGAGCGAAGGAAGTAGGCAACGTTTCGGGCCGAAACCCTTCTAAGGCATATTCTCTTCATTTGTCAGTTTGATCGGTAGCCGTCAGCATTGAATTTAAACCTGACAGGTTCTGGTTATTTCCATGATATGGCGAGTGTTACAAGAGCTATTAAACTAGAGTGGCAGGGAGGAAACAGAGCAATAGGTCAGCAAATGGAAGGAGTGATGGGAATGCAGAGATTATGACCAGTAAGTCTCAAAGGTAGGAGACTCTTTAAATAGAGAGAGTACAGAGGAGATTTACTAGAATGTTGCCTGGGTTTCAGCAACTAAGTTACAGAGAAAGGTTGAACAAGTTAGGGCTTTATTCTTTGGAGCGCAGAAGGTTAAGGGGGGACTTGATAGAGGTTTTTAAAATGATGAGAGGGATAGACAGAGTTGACGTGGAAAAGCTTTTCCCACTGAGAGTATGGAAGATTCAAACAAGGGGACATGACATGAGAATTAAGGGACTGAAGTTTAGGGGTAACATGAGGGGGAACTTCTTTACTCAGAGAGTGGTAGCTGTGTGGAATGAGCTTCCAGTGAAGGTGGTGGAGGCAGGTTCGTTTTTATAATTTAAAAATAAATTGGATAGTTATATGGATGGGAAGGGAATGGAGGGTTATGGTCTGAGCGCAGGTATATGGGACTAGGGGAGATTATGTGTTCGGCACGGACTAGAAGGGTCGAGATGGCCTGTTTCCGTGCTGTAATTGTTATATGTTATATGTAGGACAGACAGGGAGATGTCAATGAACATGGTGAAACTATTATCATGGGTAAGGCAGATGAATTTAGAGCCTGGGTTTGTGCATGGAACTATGATATTGTGGCAATTACGGATACTTGGTTATGAGAGGTAGAGACAGGTCTGGCAGCTGAAGCTTCCAGAGTTTTGATGTTTCACAAATGACTAAAAGAAGTGCGAGAGAATGTCATAGCAGCACTCAAAGGAGATATACTGTTTAAGAAAGAAATGCAGATGCTGGACAGATCAAAGGCAGGCAACAATGCTGGAGAAACTCAGAGGGTGAGGCAGCATCTATGGAGAGAAGGAATAGGTGACATTTCAGGTCGAGATCCTTCTTCAGACTGATGCGGTGTTGGGGGTGGGGGTGGGGGTCAGGAAGACGAAAGGAATAGGCGGAGACAGTGGGTTGTGGGAGAGCTGGGAAGGGGAGGGGAAGGAGGGAGAAAGCAAGAACTACCTGAAATTGGAGAAGTCAATGTTCATACCGCTGGGTGTAAATACCCAACCGAAATATGAGGTGCTGCTCCTCCAATTTGTGGTGGGACTCACTCTGGCCATGGAGAAGGCCCAGGACAGAAAGGTCGGATTCGGAATGGGATGGGGAGTTAAAGTGCTGAGCCACCAGGAGATAAGGTTGGCTAATGCGGACTGTGCGGAGGTGTTGGGCGAAGCGATCGCCAAGCCTGCGCTTGGTCTCAATGATGTAGAGCAGTTGACACCTGGAGCAGCGGATGCAATAGATTAGGTTGGAGTAGGTGCAGGTGAACCTCTGCCTCACCTGGAAAGACTGCTTAGGTCCTTGGATGGAGTCAACGGGGGAGATAAAGTGACAAGTGTAGCATTTCCTGCAGTTGCAAGGGAAAGTACCAGGGGAGGGGATGGTTTGGGTGGGAGGGACAAATAGACCATGGAGTTACGGAGGGAGCGGTCTCTGCGGAAAGCCAAAAGAGGAGGAGATTGGAAGATGTGGCCAATGGTGGGGTCCCGTTGGAGGTGGTGAAAATGTCGGAGGATTATCTGTTGTATGTGGCGGCAGGTAGGGTGGAAAGTGAGGACAAGGGGAACTCTGCCCTTGTTATGAGTGGGGGGGATGGGGAGTGAGAGCAGAGTTACGGGGTATAGAAGCGACTCTGGTGAGAGCCTCATCTGTAGTCGAAGAGGGGAACCCCCGTTCCCTAAAGAATGAGGACATCTCCGATGCTCTGGTTTGGACACCTCATCCTGGGTGTAGATGCGGCGTAGACGGAGGAATTGGTAGTAGGGGATAGAGACCTTACAGGAAGCAGGGTGGGATGAAGTGTAGTCCAGATAGCCATAGGAGTCAGTGGGTTTGTCGTAGATGTCATCTGGGATGAACAATTGTTCATCCCAGTTTGACAAAAGAATAAATCAGGGAAGGTAGTGCATCCATGGATAACAAGGGAAATCAGGGATAGTATCAAAACAAAAGATGAAGCATACAAATTAGCCAGAAAAAGCAGCCTACCAGGGGACTGGGAGAAATTCAGTCCAGCAGAGGAGGACAAAGGGATTAATTAGGAAAGGGAAAATAGATTATGAAAGAAAACTGGCAGGGAACATAAAAACTGACTGCAAAGGTTTTTATAGATATGTGAAGAGAAAAAGATTAGTTAAAACAAATGTAGGTCCCTTGCAGTCAGAAACAGGCAAATTGATCATGGGGAACAAGGACATGGCAGACCAATTGAATAACTACTTTGGTTCTGTCTTCACTAAGGAAGACATAAAGAACCTTCTCTGCACTCCGTCTATGGCAATGATGTCCTTCCTCAGATTTGGAGACCAAAACTGTACGCAATACTCCAGGTGTGGTCTCACCAAGACCCTGTACAACTGCAGTAGAACCTCCCTGCTCCTATACTCAAATACTTTTGCTATAAATGCTAACATACCATTCGTTTCTTCTGCCTGCTGCACCTGCATGCCTACTTTCAATGACTGGTGTACCATGACACCCAGGTCTCGTTGCATCGACCCTTTTCCTAATCGGCCACCATTTAGATAGTAGTCTGCTTTCCTGTTTTTGCCACCAAAGTGGATAACCTCACATTTATCCACATTATACTGCATCTGCCATGCATTTGCCCACTCACCCAGCCTATCCAAGTCACCTTGCAGGCTCCTAGCATCCTCCTCACAGCTAACACTGCCCCCAGCTTAGTGTCATCCGCAAACTTGGAGATGTTGCATTCAATTCCCTCGTCCAAATCATTAATATATAGTGTAAATAGCTGGAGTCCCAGCAATGAGCCTTGCGGTACCCCGCCAGTCACTGCCTGCCATTGTGAAAAGGACCCGTTTACTCCTACTCTTTGCTTCCTGTTTGCCAGCCAGTTCTCTATCCACATCAATACTGAACCCCCAATACTGTATGCTTTAAGTTTGTATACTAATGTCTTATGTGGGACCTTTTCGAAAGCCTTCTGAAAGTCCAGATATAACACATTATGAAGAAAGACTGGATAGACTCGGCTTGTACTCGCTAGAATTTAGAAGATTGGGGGGGGATCTTATAGAAACTTACAAAATTCTTAAGTGGTTGGACAGGCTACATGCAGGAAGATTATTCCCGATGTTGGGGATGTCCAAAAAAAGGGGTCACAGTTTAAGGATAAAGGGGAAGTCTTTTAGGACAGAGATGAGAAAAACATGTTTTACACAGAGAGTGGTGAATTTGTGGAATTCTCTGCCACAGAAGGTAGTTGAGGCCAGTTCATTGGCTATATTTAAGAGGGAGTTAGATGTGGCCCTTGTGACTAAAGGGATCAGAGGGTATGGAGAGAAGGCAGGTACAGGATACTGAGTTGGATGATCAGCCATGATCATATTGAATGGCGGTGCAGGCTCGAAGGGCCGAATGGCCTACTCCTGCACCTATTTTCTATGTAAGGACCAGGTCTGCTAGGCGGAGAGTATCGGTAGACGGGGGGTGGCTTGGTTTTGCGGTCGAGGAAGAAACGGAGAGCTTTAAGACCATCCTGGTGGGGGATGGAGGTGTAGAGGGGATGGAGGTGTAGAGTGACTGGACGTCCATGGTGAAGATAAGGGAATGAGGGCCTGGAAAACGGATTATATAAAAAGGAGATATACTGATGAGTTCATCCACTGAGACAATGTGGGTAGAGTTTAAAAATGAGAATGACCAGTAAGTCTAACACTTGCCCATAGAATATTAATATGCAAGGGCTGTTTGAGATTAAAAAGGAGGAGGTGTTAGGGCTCCTGAAGAGCATTAAGGTGGATAAAACCCCAGGACCTGATGACATTTATCCAAGGTTATTGAGAGGCAAAAGAGGAGATAGCGGGAACGTTGGTGAAGATGTTTACATCTTCTCTAACCATAGGTCCCAAGGGACTAAAGAGTAGCTAATGTTGTTCCTATATTTAAGAAGGGAAGTGGAGAGAATACGGGAAATTATAGGCTAGTACACATCAGTGGTAGGGAAACTATTGGGGAGGATTCTTCAGGATAGGAGTTATACTGCACTGGCAGCCATAGTAAGTGCTTACCTGACGTTCACCGCTTGTACTCCAGAAGGCGTTGCATGGCAATAGTACGGGTCATGGATCGTGACCTCGACTGCCGTGCAATCTCCCTATACATCCTATTAGTATTTGATATCTCAATATCCATTACCTTACACTCCCTGGATTGAATTCTATCTGATATTTGCTGACGATGCCAACATTGGAGGAGTTGCAGACAGTGAGGAAGACCGTCAGAAGATACAGCTTCCGGATCAGCTGCAGAAAAGGGTGGAGAAATGGCAGGTGGAATTTAACCCGAGAAAGTGTGTGGTGTGTTGCACTTTGGGAGTTTGAATGTAAATGGAATATATACAGTTAATGGCAAGATCCTTAACGGCGCTGATGTGCAAAGGGATCTTGGAGTCACAGCTCACTGAAGGTGTCATAACAGAGGACAGGGTGGTGAAGGCGGCGTTTGGTTTGCTTGTCTTCCTTGCTAGGAGCATTGAAAATAAGTCAGAAAGTCATGCACCTCTATAGGACACATTTAGGCCACATTTGGAGTATTGCATGCAGTTCAGGTCACCCCATTACTGGAAAGATGTGGAGGATTTGGAGTGGATGCTTACCAGAATGCTGTCTGAATTAGAGGCTTTCAGGTACAGTAGAGGTTGGATAGACTTGGATTATTTTCTCTGGAAGGCAGATGAACCTTTCTCGCAGGGTCGAAATGCCTAACACTAGAGGCCATAGCTATAAGGTGAGAGGGGAAAGTTGTAATGGAGATGAGCTGGGAAAGTTATTTTCTACAGAGAGTAGTGAGGGCCTGGAACACATTGCCAGGGGTAGTGGCAGAGGCAGATATGAGAATGGCGTTTAAGAGGCTTTTGGATAGGCAGGGCATAGAGGGATATGGATCATGTTCAGGCAGATGAGATTAGTTTAACTTGGTATCATGTTCAGCATTAACATTGTGGGGCGAGGGGACTGTTCCTGTGCTGTTCAGTTCTATTGATTTATCCAACTTTTCAACTGATCTGTGTCTCTCTATATGTTTTCACAACCTTCACTGATGATTCTGTGTTTCACACCTATTCTGCCTGATGATTATTCTGTGCTGTCAGCAAACTTGCTTATCAGTAATTATTGTAAATATATATACATATATCTACATACAACGTGATCTCTGCAGTACAACGCTGGTTACAGATTTCCAATCAGAACAACAACCCTTTGCCTGCTACCTTCTGCCCCTTATCACCAAGCCTATTTTGCATCCAGTCTGTGAAGACACGTTGGATCCCCATGTGCCTGTCAAACCGTCAGCAAACCAATGGATGATGTCAATAATAATAGATTTAGGTTGAATAAGTTAGGACTTTATTCTCTGGAGCGCAGAAGGTTAAGGGGGGACCTGATAGAGGTCTTTAAAATGATGAGAGGGATAGACAGAGTTGATGTGGACAAGCTTTTCCCTTTGAGAATAGGGAAGATTCAAACAAGAGGACATGACTTCAGAATTAAGGGACAGAAGTTTACGGGTAATATGAGGGGGAACTTCTTTACGCAGAGAGTGGTGGCGGTGTGGAATGAGCTCCAGTGGAAGTGGTGGAGGCAGGTTCATTGGTATTTAAAAATAAATTGGATAGGCATATGGATGAGAAGGGAATGGAGGGTTATGGTATGAGTGCAGGCAGGTGGGACTAAGGGGAAAAAAAAATTTGTTCGGCATGGACTTGTAGGGCCGAGATGGCCTGTTTCCGTGCTGTAATTGTTATATGGTTATATAATAGTGCTATCAGTTGGTACTTACTCAACATTAACCTGTTTAGCAAAGCCCAGGACTACTTTGGTCCAGACATTACATAGAAACATAGAAAATAGGTGCAGGAGTAGGCCATTCAATATGATCATGGCTGATCATCCAACTCAGTATCCTGTACCTGCCTTCTCTCCATACCATTAGCCACAAGGGCCACATCTAACTCCCTCTTAAATATAGCCAATGAACTGGCCTCAATTACCTTCTATGGCAGAGAATTCCACAGATTCACCACTCTCTGTGAAAAATGTTTTCTCATCTCGGTCATAAAAGACTTCCCCCTTATCCTTAAACTGTGACCCCTTGATCTGGACTTCCCCAACATCGGGAACAATCTTCCAGCATTCAGCCTGTCCAACCCCTTAAGAATTTTGTAAGTTTCTATAAGATCTCCCCTCAATCTTCTAAATTCTAGCGAGTACGAGTCTTGTTTCTATGTAACTGTCTAACTGTTTCTTAAATAGGAGGTCGTTGAGGCAGGGATAGTCCCTGCCTCAACTACCTCCTCTGGCAGCTAGTTCCATATTCCCACCCTTTGTGTCTGATTAAATCTTTTCCCCTTCACCTTAAACGTATGTCCTCTGGTCCTCAATTCCACTACTCTGGGCAAGAGACTGTGTTTCTACCCGATCTATTTCTCTCATGATTTTATACATCTCCATAAGATCATCCCTCATCCTCCTGCACTCCAAGGAAGAGCCTACTCAAAGTCTCACTATAGTTCAGACCCTCTAGTCCTGGCAACATCCTCGTAAATCTTCTCTGTACAATTTCCAGCTTAACAACACCTTTCCTATAACATGGTGCCCAGAACTGAACACAATACTATAAATGCGGCCTCACCAAAGTATTATACAACTGCAACATATAACCATATAACAATTACAGCACGGAAACAGGCCATCTCGACCCTTCTAGTCCGTGCCGAACACGTATTCTCCCCTAGTCCCATATACCTGCGCTCAGACCATAACCCTCCATTCCTTTCCCGTCCATATAACTATCCAATTTATTTTTAAATGATAAAAACGAACCTGCCTCCACCACCTTCACTGGAAGCTCATTCCACACAGCCACCACTCTCTGAGTAAAGAAGTTCCCCCTCATGTTACCCCTAAACTTCAGTCCCTTAATTCTCAAGTCATGTCCCCTTGTTTGAATGTTCCCTACTCTCAGTGGGAAAAGCTTATCCACGTCAACTCTGTCTATCCCTCTCAACATTTTAAAGACCTCTATCAAGTCCCCCCTTAACGTTCTGCGCTCCAAAGAATAAAGCCCTAACTTGTTCAACCTTTCTCTGTAACAGTTGCTGAAACCCAGGCAACATTCTAGTAAATCTCCTCTGTACTTTCTCTATTTTGTTGACATCCTTCCTATAATTAGGCGACCAAAATTGTACACCATACTCCAGAATTGGCCTCACCAATGCCTTGTACAATTTTAACATTACATCCCAATTCCTATACTCAATGCTCTGATTTATAAAGGCCAGCACACCAAAAGCTTTCTTTACCACCCTATCTACATGAGATTCCACTTTCAGTGAACAGTGCACAGTTATTCCCAGATCCCTCTGTTCACCTGCATTCTTCAATTCCCTACCATTTACCATGTACGTCCTATTTAGATTTGTCCTGCCAAGATATAGCACCTCACACTTATCAGCATTAAACTCCATCTGCCATCTTTCCGCCCACTCTTCCAAATGGCATAAATCTTTCTGTAGACTTTGAAAATCTACTTCATTATCCACAACCCCACCTATCTTAGTATCATCTGCATACTTACTAATCCAATTTACCACACCATCATCCAGATCATTGCCTGGGTACTGTACCGCCCATGACAAACAACAGTGGACCCAACACAGATCCCTGTGGCACCCCACTAGTCACTGGCCTCCAACCTGACAAACAACCATCCACCATTACTCTCTGGCATCTCCCATTCAGCCACTGTTGAATCCATCTTGCTACTCCACCATTAATAACCATATAACATATAACAATAACAGCACGGAAACAGGCCATCTCGGCCCTACAAGTCCGTGCCGAACAAATGTTTTTTCCCCTTAGTCCCACCTGCCTGCACTCATACCATAACCCTCCATTCCCTTCTCATCCATATGCCTATCCAATTTATTTTTAAATGATACCAATGAACCTGCCTCCACCACTTCCACTGGGAGCTCATTCCACACCGCTACCACTCTCTGCGTAAAGAAGTTCCCCCTCATATTACCCCTAAATTTCTGTCCCTTAATTCTGAAGTCATGTCCTCTTGTTTGAATCTTCCCTATTCTCAAAGGGAAAAGCTTGTCCACATCAACTCTGTCTATCCCTCTCATCATTTTAAAGACCTCTATCAGGTCCCCCCTTAACATAGAAACATAGAAATTAGGTGCAGGAGTAGGCCATTCGGCCCTTCGAGCCTGCACCGCCATTTAATATGATCATGGCTGATCATCCAACTCAGTATCCCGTACCTGCCTCTGATCCCCTTGGCCACAAGGGCCACATCTAACTCCCTCTTAAATATAGCCAATGAACTGGCCTCAACTACCCTCTGTGGCAGAGAGTTCCAGAGATTCACCACTCTCTGTGTGAAAAAAGTTCTCCTCATCTCGGTTTTAAAGGATTTCCCCCCTATCCTTAAGCTGTGACCCCTTGTCCTGGACTTCCCCAACATTGGGAACAATCTTCCTGCATCTAGCCTGTCCAACCCCTTAAGAATTTTGTAAGTTTCTATAAGATCCCCTCTCAATCTCCTAAATTCTAGAGAGTATAAACCAAGTCTATCCAGTCTTTCTTCATAAGACAGTCCTGACATCCCAGGAATCAGTCTGGTGAACCTTCTCTGCACTCCCTCTATGGCAATAATGTCCTTCCTCAGATTTGGAGACCAAAACTGCACGCAATACTCCAGGTGTGGTCTCACCAAGACCCTGTACAACTGCAGTAGAACCTCCCTGCTCCTATACTCAAATCCTCTTGCTATGAAAGCCAACATACCATTCGCTTTCTTTACTGCCTGCTGCACCTGCATGCCTACCTTCAATGACTGGTGTACCATGACACCCAGGTCTCGCTGCATCTCCCCCTTTCCCAATCGGCCACCATTTAGATAATAGTCTGCTTTCCCGTTTTTGCCACCAAAATGGATAACCTCACATTTATCCACATTATACTGCATCTGCCAAACATTTGCTCACTCACCCAGCCTATCCAAGTCACCTTGCAGTCTCCTAGCATCCTCCTCACACCTAACACTGTCCCCCAGCTTAGTGTCATCCGCAAACTTGGAGATATTACCTTCAATTCCCTCATCCAGATCATTAATATATATTGTAAATAGCTGGGGTCCCAGTACTGAGCCTTGCGGTACCCCACTAGTCACTGCCTGCCATTGTGAAAAGGACCCGTTTACTCCTACTCTTTGCTTCCTGTTTGCCAGCCAGTTCTCTATCCACATCAATACTGAACCCCCAATGCCTTGTGCTTTAAGTTTGTATACTAATCTCTTATGTGGGACCTTGTCGAAAGCCTTCTGGAAGTCCAGATACACCACATCCACTGGTTCTCCCCTATCCACGCTACTAGTTACATCCTCGAAAAATTCTATAAGATTCGTCAGACATGATTTACCTTTCGTAAATCCATGCTGACTTTGTCCAATGATTTCACCACTTTCCAAATGTGCTGCTATCCCATCTTTAATAACTGACTCTAGCAGTTTCCCCACTCCCGATGTTAGGCTAACTGGTCTGTAATTCCCCGTTTTCTCTCTCCCTCCCTTCTTAAAAAGTGGGGTTACGTTTGCTACCCGCCAATCCTCTGGAACTACTCCAGAATCTAAAGAGTTTTGAAAGATTATTACTAATGCATCCACTATTTCTGGAGCTACTTCCTTAAGTACTCTGGGATGCAGTCTATCTGGCCCTGGGGATTTATCGGCCTTTAATCCATTCAATTTACCCAACACCACTTCCCGACTAACCTGGATTTCACTCAATTCCTCCACCTCCTTTGACCCGAGGGCCCCTGCTATTTCCGGCAGATCATTTATGTCTTCCTTAGTGAAGACGGAACCAAAGTAGTTATTCAATTGGTCCGCCATATCCTGGTTCCCCATGATCAACTCACCTGTTTCTGACTGCAAGGGACCTACATTTGTTTTAACTAATCTCTTTCTTTTCACATATCTATAAAAACTTTTGCAGTCAGTTTTTATGTTCCCTGCCAGTTTTCTTTCATAATCCATTTTTCCTTTCCTAATTAAGCCCTTCGTCCTCCTCTGCTGGTCTCTGAATTTCTCCCAGTCCTCCGGTATGCTGCTTTTTCTGGCTAGTTTGTACGCATCATCCTTTGCTTTGATACTATCCCTGATTTCCCTTGTTATCCATGGATGCACTACCTTCCCTGATTTATTCTTTTGCCAAACTGGGATGAACAATTTTTGTAGTTCATCCATGCAGTCTTTAAATGCCTTCCATTGCATATCCACCGTCAACCCTTTTAGAATTAATTGCCAGTCAATCTTGGCCAATTCACGTCTCATACCCTCAAAGTTACCTTTCTTTAAGTTCAAAACCATTGTTTCTGAATTAACAATGTCACTCTCCATCCTAATGAAGAACTCAACCATATTATGGTCACTCTTGCCCAAGGGGCCACGCACAACAAGACTACTAACTAACCCTTCCTCATTACTCAATACCCAGTCTAAAATAGCCAGCTCTCTCGTTGGTTCCTCTACATGTTGATTTAGATAACTACCCCGCATACATTCCAAGAAATCCTCTTCCTCAGCACCCCTGCCAGTTTGATTCACCCAATCTATATGTAGATTGAAGTCACCCATTATAACTGCTTTGCCTTTGTCGCAAGCATTTCTAATTTCTTGTTTGATACCATCTCCAACTTCACTACTACTGTTAGGTGGCCTGTACACAACACCCACCAGCGTTTTCTGCCCCTTATTGTTTCGCAGCTCTACCCATACCGATTCCACATCCTCCAAACTAATGTCCTTCCTTTCCATTGCGTTAATCTCCTCTCTAACCAGCAACACTACCCCACCTCCTTTTCCTTTCTGTCTATCCCTCCTGAATATTGAATATCCCTGATTGAATATTGAATATCTAACTATATCATAATCATTAATGGCTATCTGCACGTTCAACTCATCCACCTTATTACGAATACTCCTTGCATTGAGACACAAAGCCTTCAGGCTTGTTTTTACAACGCTCTTACCCCTTATACAATTATGTTGAAAAGTGGCCCTTTTTGATTTTTGCCCTGGTTTTGTCTGCCTGCCACTTTTACTTTTCACCTTGCTACCTATTGCTTCTACCTTCATTTTACACCCCCCTGCCCCTCTGCTCTTGTACCCATCCCCCTGCCACATTAGTTTAAATCCTCCCCGACAGCAGTAGCAAACACCCCCCCAAGGACATTGGTTCCATTCCAGCCCAGGTGCAGACCGTCCTGTTTGTACTGGTCCCACCTCCCCCAGAACTGGTTCCAATGCCCTAAAAATTTGAATCCCTCCCCCTTGCACCATTTTTCAAGCCACGTATTCATCTGCAATATCCTCCTATTTCTGCTCTGACTGGCCCGTGGTACTGGTAGTAATCCAGAGATTATTACCTTTGAGGTCCTACTTTTAAGCTTATCTCCTAGCTCCCTAAATTCATTCTGTAGGACCTCATCCCTTTTTTTACCTATATCGTTGGTGCCAATATGCACCACGACAACTGGCTGTTCACCCTCCCCCTCCAGAATGTTCTGCAGCCGTTCAGTGACATCCCTGACCCTTGCACCAGGGAGGCAACATACCATCCTGGAGTCTCTTTTGCGGCCGCAGAAACGCCTATCTATTCCCCTGACAATTGAATCCCCTATTACTATTGCCCTTCCACACTTTTTCCCCCCCTCATGTGCCGCAGAGCCACCCATGGTGCCATGAACTTGGCTGCTGCTGCCTTCCCCTGATGAGCAATCTCCCTCAACAGTTTCCAAAATGGTGTACCTGTTTAGGAGGGAGATGACCGCAGGGGACTCCTGCACTACCTGCCTACTGCTTTGCTGACTATTGGCCACCCGTTCCCTTTCTGTCCTCTTACCTTTTACCTGCGGTGTGACCAACTCACTGTACGTGCTGTCCACGACTTTCTCAGCGTCGTGGATGCTCCAGTATGAATCCAACCGCAGCTCCAATCGTTCAATGCGGTCTGCCAGGAGCTGCAGCTGTACACACTTCCTGCAAACATAGTCACCAGGGACACCGACCATATCCCTGATCTCCCACATGTTGCAGGCTGAGCAAACCACGGGGCCAATCTCCACCGACATATCCTACTCCCAATTTAACTATATTAAATATTAAAAAACACAAAACTTTATCCGTTAAACTTTACTAATAAATACTGTACCCTTAACTCCCAGAATCCTTATCTCCCAGAATCCTTATCTCCCAGAATCCTTAACCTAAAGGCAAAAATGTAAAAATGTAAACCAATCAGAGGCTTCCCCCAGACTCCTTCTCTGGAACGTTGGCGATTTGGTCGCAGGTACTCCTCCCCTCTCACCAACGGCTCCCTGGGCCTCTGTGGAAACAAGCCCCCGCGGTGTATTTTATACTTACAGCGCAGGTACTCCTCCCCTCTCACCAACTGGGCCTCTGGGCCTCTCCTGCGCTCCAGAGAATAAAGACCTAACTTATTCAACCTATCTCTGTAACTTAGTTGTTGAAACCCAGGCAACATTCTAGTAAATCTCCTCTGTACTCGCTCTATTTTGTTGACATCCTTCCTATAATTGGGCGACCAAAATTGTACACCATACTCCAGATTTGGTCTCACCAATGCCTTGTACAATTTTAACATTACATCCCAGCTTCTATACTCAATGCTCTGATTTATAAAGGCTAGCATACCAAAAGCTTTCTTTACCACCCTATCTATATGAGATTCCACCTTCAAGGAACTATGCACGGTTATACCCAGATCCCTCTGTTCAACTGTATTCTTCAATTCCCTACCATTTACCATGTACGTCCTATTTTGATTTGTCCTGCCAAGGTGTAGCACCTCACATTTATCAGCATTAAACTCCATCTGCCATCTTTCAGCCCATTTTTCCAAATGGCCTAAATCACTCTGTAGACTTTGGAAATCCTCTTCATTATCCACAACACCCCCTATCTTGGTATCATCTGCATACTTACGAATCCAATTTACCACACCTTCATCCAGATCATTGATGTACATGACAAACAACAAAGGACCCAACACAGATCCCTGAGGCACCCCACTAGTCACCTGCCTCCAACCCGATAAACAGCCATCCACCATTACCCTCTGGCTTCTCCCATTCAGCCACTGTTGAATCCATCTTGCTATTACTGCATTTATACCCAACAGTTGAACCTTCTTAACCAACCTTCCATGAGGAACCTTGTCAAAGGCCTTACTAAAGTCCATATAGACAACATCCACTGCTTTACCCTCGTCAATTTCCCTAGTAACCTCTTCAAAAAATTCAAGAAGATTAGTCAAACATGACCTTCCAGGCACAAATCCATGTTGACTGTTCCTAATCAGACCCTGTTTATCTAGATGCTTATATATATTATCTCTAAGTATCTTTTCCATTAATTTGCCCACCATTGAAGTCAAACTAACAGGTCTATAATTGCTAGGTTTACTCTTAGAACCCTTTTTAAACAATGGAACAACATGCGCAGTACGCCAATCCTCGGGGACTATTCCCGTTTCTAATGACATTTGAAATATTTCTGTCATAGCCCCGGCTATTAATACCCAACCATTGAAACTTCTTAACCAACCTTCCATGAGGAACCTTGTCAAAGGCCTTACTGAAATCCATATATACAACATACACTGCTTTGCCCTCATCAATTTCCCGAGTAACCTCTTCAAAAAAAAAAAAACATTACCTCCTAACTTCTATACTCAATACTCTGACTGATGAAGGCCAATGTGCAAAAAGCCTTTTTGACCACCTTGTCTACCTGCAACTCCACCATGTTGTCTGCATAGATTTTAGGAAGGTATTTGATAAAGTCCCCCATGGTAGAGGTCAGAGGTTGTGGGGAGACCTGATTCTCGGGATGGAAAAATCAAATGCTAAAGGCCCTAGCTTTAAGGTGAGAGGGGCAAAGTTTAAAGATGCACAGGGCATTTTTTTCACACAGGGTGGTGAGTACCTGGAGTGCACTACAGTGGAAGGTGGCTGAAGCAGATATGTTAGCGGCATTTAAGGAACTTTTGGATAGGCGATAAGGAGATGCAGGGAATGTAGGAATATGGTTATATGCAGATGGATGAGTGATTGTCTTATATTGCCAGCAGTTGATAGAGGAACAGCTATGTATACAGATTAAGGAAAGATGTAAAAGCAATAGGGTTGTCGTAGTGGGAGATTTTAACCTCAAATATTGACTCAGGCCTTTGGTGTCTCCAAAAGAGTTTCATAAAATGTATGTGAATAGTCCAGCTCGAGGAGAGGTCACACTGCATTGCATTGGGATGCGAGCCTAACCAGACGACATTAAGATGTGATCATTGTTCCCAAAATACCCTTCCCATGAAACACCCAAATGTTAAGATAGTTATGAATATGGATAAGTCTGTACTTTGGGGGAATGTACTATATTGGAGTAACAACTTTATTTGGCAGAAGCTAGTGAGAGTAAATTGGGGACACAAGGAACTGCAGATGCTGATTTACCAAAAAAAAACAAAGTGCTGAAGTAACTCAGCAGTATGTCAGACAGTCTGAAGAAGGGTCCCGACCCAAAACGTCGGCTACCCATGTTCTCCAGAGGTGTTGCATGACCTGCTGAGTTACCCCAGCACTTTGTTTTTTAAACTGGGAACAGCTGTTATTGGGTAAGTCCACATCAGGCATGCGGGAGTCATTTAAATCCTGTTAAGAGATTTGTGATCAGTAATTAAGTCAGTCGAGCGTCATTTATCACTTATTCAAATCTTATGAAGGTTCTTAGTTCAGTTTGAACTTAGCTCAGTTTTAACTTTTCCATACCAGCAGACCCTTTGGCATCCAAGATGTACAATTGCAAACTCCCATTCCTCCTGTAAGAGCTCCAGAATATTCTCTACAGCTTGAGATAGAAGAGATTCAACAGGTAAGAATGATCCATAGACCTTAATTAGAGTAATTCACTGAAATAAGTATATTAGTAAATTCCAGAAAACAAGGATGATTACCATACCCATGCTGATCTGGAGCTTTAAATAAATTGTTATGTTACATGTACTCTCTGATTAAGAAAGAAGGCATCATGCCAAGAAAACGATTCTGATCGGGTTAAAGTACTTAGCTTGGTTGCTCTGGTATGTCAGAGCCTGTCTGGCCAGAGGCTGAGACCAAATATTTTACAAGAATAAACACCTGAGTCAATCTGATACTGGGGCCCTGATGCAATGGGTTTTATAGCCAGGTTCTGCAAAGAAGTCAAAAGTAAAATGATTGATGTTGAAACAGGTCATTTTGCTTCAAAACATAGGTAACCTATATATTATAGATAATAGGTGCAGGAGTAGGCCATTCGGCCCTTCGAGCCAGCACCACCATTTAATGTGATCATGGCTGATCATCCCCAATCAATACCCTGTTCCTGCCTTCTCCCCATATCCCCTGACTGCTATTTTTAAGAGCCCTATCTAGCTTTCTCTTGAAAGCATCCAGAGAACCTGCCTCCGCTGCGCTCTGAGGCAGAGAATTCCACAGACTCACAACTCTCTGTGAGAAAAAGTGTTTCCTCGTCTCTGTTCTAAATGGCTTACTCCTTATTCTTAAACTGTGGCCCCTGGTTCTGGATTCCCCCAACATCGGGAACATGTTTCCTGCCTCTAGCGTGTCCAAACCCTTAACAATCTTATATGTTTCAATGTGAAACCCTCTCATCCTTCTAAACTCCAGAATGTACAAGCCCAGACGCTCCATTCTCTCAGCATATGACAGTCCCGCCATCCCGGGAATTAACCTTGTAAATCTACGCTGCACTCTATCAATAGCAAGAATGTCCTTCCCCAAATTATAAAGTTTAATGTTCATTTTGATAGTTAGATGCTTGAAAATCCTCATCTCCCCTATAATGTCGGAGGTTGAGTGGATACGATAGAAGCATATAAAATTATGAGAGGTGTAGATAGGGTTGACAGAACCTTTTTTCCGGGGTGGAAATGTGCAACACCAGAGGGCATAACTATAAAGTGAGAGAGGGAATGTGGGAATGTTTAATGGAGATGTGCAGGGCACAAAGAGTGGTGGAGGCCTGTGATGCACTGTCAGAGATGGTGGTGGAGGCAGGCGATAGTGACATTTGTGAGGCTTTTAGATAAGCACATGGAAGTGCAGGGCATAGAAGGATATGGATTATGTAATTGCAGATTAAAGCAATTCAGCTAGGCATCATGTTCAGCACGGACATCGTGGGCCAAAGGGCCTGTTCTGTGCTATTCTGTTCTATGTTCTGTGTTGGAGTTGCAATATCATACAGCACAGAAACAGGACATTAGCCTTCGGTATTATTATCATCTGAGAACATACGAAATTAAATCAGGAGTCAAACAAATGATGTTTGTACTCCAACATTCAATTAGATCGTGGGTGTAATTCTTGGGCTTCAAGTCATTGTCCATCTGATCACTAGATTTGTCGTACTGCAAGTCACACTTATTGATCTACTATTTAAATATAATGAGAATTTCTATCCCATCTCCCTTTCTGGTGAGTTCCAGATTCCTACACTCTGGGTCGGGGGAAAATCCTCATCTCCATAATTTCATGCTCCTGGGTTCTGTATGGCTTTTTTGTATTCTCTGCCTGAACTAATAAAGAAAAACACACCACTGCCTTTTACAGACTATGGACTTTGTTTTCACCAGTCTAAAGCTTTAGAATGTCAAATTAGGTGCAGGAGTAGGCCATTCGGCAGACAGTCCTGACATCCCAGGAATCAGTCTGGTGAACCGTCTCTGCACTCCCTCTATGGCAATAATGTCCTTCCTCAGATTTGGAGACCAAAACTGTACGCAATACTCCAGGTGTGGTCTCACCAATACCCTGTACAACTGCAGTAGAACCTCCCTGCTCCTATACTCAAATCCTTTTGCAATGAAAGCTAACATACCATTTGCTTTCTTTACTGCCTGCTGCACCTGCATGCCTACCTTCAATGACTGGTGTACCATGACACCCAGGTCTCGCTGCATCTCCCCCTTTCCCAATCAGCCACCATTTAGATAATAGTCTGCTTTCCCGTTTTTGCCACCAAAATGGATAACCTCACATTTATCCACATTATACTGCATCTGCCAAACATTTGCCCACTCACCCAGCCTATCCAAGTCACCTTGCAGTCTCCTAGCATCCTCCTCACAGCTAACACTGCCCCCCAGCTTAGTGTCATCCGCAAACTTGGAGATATTGCCTTCAATTCCCTCATCCAGATCATTAATATATATTGTAAATAGCTGGGGTCCCAGCACTGAGCCTTGCGGTACCCCACTAGTCACTGCCTGCCATTGTGAAAAGGACCCGTTTACTCCTACTCTTTGCTTCCTGTTTGCCAGCCAGTTCTCTATCCACCTCAATACTGAACCCCCAATGCCATGTGCTTTCAGTTTGTATGTGCAGTCTTAAGTGCAGTTTTAAGTGCAGTCTTGTGAAAACTGCTGGTAACAATCTTCCAGTGAAAGACTGGGTCTTTTCTGTGGTGCATAGGAAGCCATGGGGTGACCTGATTGAGATTTCAAAATCGTGAGGAGCATGGATAAGTGACTCGCCTTAGTATTTTTTCCACGTAGGACAATCAAAAACTAAAGAGGTTTAAGGTGAGTGGGGAAAGAGTTAAAAGAGACCTAAGGGCCAACTTTTTCCCCACACAGAGTGGTGCATAAGTGGAATATGCCACCAAAGGAAGTGGTAGAGACAGATAAATTGTGACATTGTGACAAGGCGCCTGGGCAGGTACATGGATTGGAGAGAGATTGGCCTGGTGCAGGCACGTAGGACTAACCCAGTTAAGCAATTTGGTAGCTGTGCACAAATTGGGTCAAAGGGCTGGTTTCTGTGCTGTATAGCTCTATAACTCTGACTGCAGTGAATAGATTTGGCCGAAGATAGACACAAAAGGTTGGAGTAACTCAGTGGGTCAGACAGCATCTCTGGAGAAAATCCAATCCAATCCAACTTTATTTGTTAAGCACTTTAAAAAACAACCAAAGCTGACCAAAGTGCTGTACAGAAAAAAAATAAGCAAGACATCATAAAACAGGCAAAATAACAGAACATACAGCTAACATGAGGCGCATAAATTACATACAAAATTCAACAATAAATTAAAAGACATAAAACATGAGTATGAACCACGCAGTAAAATTAAGCAAATAAAGTAAATAAACAATTCGACACCTTACTGGTCTACAAAGGCCACGGAGAATAGATGTGTCTTCAGGAGTGATTTAAAAACAGCCAGAGAAGGGGCCTGTTTAACGTGTAGAGGCAATTCATTCCATAATCTCGGTGCTGACACAGCAAAGGCACGGTCCCCTCTGAGCTTCCGCTTAGTTTTAGGAGAAAAGGAATAGGTGACGTTTCAGGTCGACACCCTTCATCTGGCCTCCTAAATTTAAAGATACAGTGGCTCACTTTTATCATGTGCATTGTATAACCATTGTTTCTCATGCATTCACTGTAATCTTCAGTGTAGTATATTAATCTAATTGCTAATTTTTCTGTTGTCTAACAATACAAGAAAAGCACTTCATTATTCTATGATTGGTGGCTACCGCTATTACTGGTTAGACAATATTACGAGGCCACAACTATTAATATGTTTTTTTATTTCCTGGCAGAGATCAGATGTTGCTTCAAATAATTTACCCACACCCCTGTGTGGCACATTACCACTACACAATTCAGCAAGACTAATCAAAAACATTATGTATGACAGCTGTTCTCAACTAAACTGGGTGGCTTTTCGGACAATCGCTGAGGATTTGGTAAGAATTACTGTTGCCATTTCTTTTCACTGTGTAATAACTTCTGGATATTTTGTGCTCTAATTCCCAAGCTGATAGCTATTCACTCTCACTGCATGGATCTTCATTTGAGGCCAAAGCCTGAATGAACTAACATAAAGCTATTAGCATGTGTCATGTTGCGTGAATCATTAAGTTGTCATCAAGCTCTTTAGAACAATGACACAACGCAGTGGCGCAGCGGTAGAGTTCTCCTCGTTCACCGCGAGCGCTGGAGTGTCCCGTCCTGCCTTGCAAGTGCATTGTGAAGTCAATCCGTTCTTTTTTTCTGAAATGGGTAATATTTCAGGCTGTTTTTAATTCAATTCAATTCAACTTTAATGTCATCGCACAAATACAAGTATCAGTACAACGAAATGCAGTTTTGCGTCAGTCCGTAGTAGTTGTACATAAAGAAAAACAAAAAAAATAGAAAGAAGGAAGATACAGAATAATCAGGAAATACAGAATGATTAAATAAAGGGGACGGAGGGACCAGAGAAATCTATCGTCGGGACTCCAAGTTCAGCAGTGTGATTGTGTTGTTGTAGAAGCTTTTCCTCATCCTACTAGTACGTGACCTGAGGCTCCTGTACCGCCTCCCTGATGGGAGGAGGGCAAACAGTCCATGGTTGGGGTGTGAGGGGTCTTTGATGATCTTCCCAGCCCGTCTCAGACACCGTTTTCGGTGGAGGGCATCCATGGCAGGGAGCGGGGCACCGATGATGTGCTGCGCGGTTTTCACCACCCGTTGTAGTGCCTTCCTGTCCGCAGCAGTGCAGCTGCTGTACCATACCGTGAAGCAGGTGGTCAGGATACTCTCTATGGTACAGCGGTAAAAGTTGGTCAGGATCTGGGGGGACAGGTGGGCTTTCTTGAGCCTCCTAAGGAAGTAAAGGCGCTGCTGTGCCTTTTTGATCAGCTTGGAGGTGTTGAGGGACCAGGACAAATCCTCCGAGATATGTACTCCGAGGAATTTATAGCTGGAGACGCGCTCCACCTCAGTCCCGTTTATATGGATGGGGGTATGACTGCCTCCTCTGGTCTGCCTGAAGTCAACAATAATCTCCTTCCTCTTTTTGGAGTTGAGGACGAGGTTATTGTTGGCACACCAGGTGGTCAGGTGCTGGATCTCATCCCTGTAGGCTGACTCATCGTTGTCGCTGATCAGCCCTACTACCGTGGTATCGTCAGCAAACTTAATAATGGCGTTGGATCCGTACAGGGCAGAGTGTAGGGCCGCCGATATGGCGTCCTCTGTAGACCTGTTGGTCCGGTAGGCAAACTGTTGGGGGTCCAGTGTGGGGGGGGAAGCTGGCTTTGAGGTGAGCCAAGATCAGCCGCTCAAAGCACTTTGCAATGACAGGGGTGAGTGCCACTGGGCGGAAATCGTTGAGACTCCCTGTAGCTGACTGTTTGGGCACTGGCACGATGGTTGATGTCTTGAGTATAGAAGTTGGGATGTAATGTTAAAATTGTACAAGTCATTGGTGAGGCCAATTCTGGAGTATGGTGTACAATTTTGGTCGCCTAATTATAGGAAGGATGTCAACAAAATAGAGAGAGTACAGAGGAGATTTACTAGAATGTTGCCTGGGTTTCAGCAACTAAGTTACAGAGAAAGGTTGAATAAGTTAGAGCCTTATTCTTTGGAGCGCAGAAGGTTAAGGGGGGACTTGATAGAGGTTTTTAAAATGATGAGAGGGATAGACAGAGTTGACGTGGAAAAGCTTTTCCCACTGAGAGTAGGGAAGATTCAAACAAGGGGACATGATATGAGAATTAAGGGACTGAAGTTTAGGGGTAACATGAGGGGGAACTTCTTTACTCAGAGAGTGGTAGCTGTGTGGAATGAGCTTCCAGTGAAGGTGGTGGAGGCAGGTTCGTTTTTATCATTTAAAAATAAATTGGATAGTTATATGGATGGGAAGGGAATGGAGGGTTATGGTCTGAGCGCAGGTATATGGGACTAGGGGAGAATACGTGTTCGGCACGGACTAGAAGGGCCGAGATGGCCTGTTTCCGTGCTGTAATTGTTATATGGTTATATGTTGCAGTTGTATAATACTTTGGTGAGGCCGCATTTATAGTATTGTGTTCAGTTCTGGGCACCATGTTATAGGAAAGGTGTTGTTAAGCTGGAAATTGTACAGAGAAGATTTACGAGGATGTTGCCAGGACTAGAGGGTGTGAACTATAGTGAGACTTTGAGCAGGTATTGTTTGAGCAGGGACTAGGGGAGATTATGTGTTCGGCACGGACTAGAAGGGTCGAGATGGCCTGTTTCCGTGCTGTAATTGTTATATGGTTATATGGTCTTGAGGCAAGTTTAAAACTTTAAACGATTAATAACTTTAGAAACATAGGTGGGAATGCGACGGGAAGATATTTATCGCCTCGATGGGAAAAATGTGAGTAGGATGTGTGAAAATGGGAAGGCTGTGGCATAACGTTTGGTAGAAGATAGGAATTAACCAGATACACACACACATACACGCACACACAGACACAAACAAGACAAAGACTTTTAGTTATATAGAGATGCATATTAACCATTTGTATGACATCAAAGTTAATAGTTAGTAAATTTGCTGATGAAACCAAAATTAGTTGTGTAGCAGACAATGACTAAGGATATCTAAGTTTACAACAAGATCTAAATCTGTTGGGAAGGTTAGCCAAAGAATGACAAATGGAATTTAACACTGACAAGTGTGAGGCTGCACTTGGGTTTGTCAAAGCAGGGAAGGACTTACAATGTAAATAGTAGAGCCCTGAAGACTGCAGAAAAGAGAGGTCTGGGAGTACAGGTGTAAGGTTCCACCACCATCAAGAATGCCTATCGCTCCATTCCTCGCCCTCACTTCGGTAAATCCGACCATACTGCTTCTTCCTGCCTACAGGCAGCAATTAAAGAGCGCACCCCCAGAGGTGAGGATTGTACAGAGATGGTCGTGGGGGGGGGGGGGGGGGGGGGGCAGAGGAACAACTCTAGGACTGTTTGGAGTCTGTAGACTGGACAATTTTCAGGGACTCGGCAACGGACCTGAACGAATAAGCCACAGACTTCATAAAGAAATGTGTGGAGGACTGCATCGCGACAAAAACCTTCCGAGTGTTTCCCAATCAGAAGCCTTGGATGAACTTTGAGATCCGCACTCTCCTGAAGACCAGACACTGGGCATTCATGTCTGATGATACAGTGGTCTACAAGAAGTCCAGATACAACCTTGGTAAGGCCATCAAAAAGGCCAAGAGGGACTTCTGCTCCAAGCTGGAGGATGAGACAAATGTTCGGCAGCTGTGACGAGGCCTGAATGTAATCACCTCCTTCAAGGCGAAATCAGGAGGTAGCTCGTATGTCGGCGTAGCATCACTCCCTGACGAGCTCAATGCATTTTACGCACGCTTTGATAGGGAGAGCCCCATTCGCTGTGATGGTATTTCAGTCACAGTCACAGAGGCAGTCACAACGTCAGAAAATCCTTCAGAGGGGTGAACCCTCGAAAAGCACCTGGACCTGATGGTATACCTGGTCGTGTTCTAAAAACCTGTGCAGACCACCTGGCTGGAGTTTTTACGGACATTTTCAACCTCTCACTTCTGAGGTCTGAGGTTCCCACCTGCTTTAAAAGGGCATCAATAATACCGGTGCCCAAGAAGAGCAAGGTGACATGCCTCAACGATTAGTGGCACTAATGTCGGTGGTGATGAAGTACTTTGAGAAGTTGATCATGGCGCAAATCAACTCCTACCTCCATAATAACCTGGACCCACTGCAGTTCGCATACTGCCACAACAGATCAGCGGTGGATGCGATCTCGCTGGCTATCCACTCCGTTCTGGACCACTTGGACAACAAAAACTCATTTGTCAGGCTGTTATTCATTGATTACAGCTTGGCATTTAATACAATCATCCCCTCCAAGCTGGTTATCAAACTCTCAGAACTGGGTCTCTGCGCATAGAAACTTAGAAACTTACAAAATTCTTAAGGGGTTGGACAGGCTAGATGCAGGAAGATTGCTCCCGATGTTGGGGAAGACCAGGACAAGGGGTCACAGATTAAGGATAAGGGGGAAATCCTTTAAAACCGAGATGAGAAGAACTTTTTTCACACAGAGAGTGGTGAATCTCTGGAACTCACTGCCGCAGAGGGTAGTCGAGGCCAGTTCATTGGCTATATTTAAGAGGAAGTTAGATGTGGCCCTTGTGGCTAAGGGGATCAGAGGGTATGGAGAGAAGGCAGGTACGGGATACTGAGTTGGATGATCAGCCATGATCGTATTGAATGGTGGTGCAGGCTCGAAGGGCCGAATGGCCTACTCCTGCACCTAATTTCTATGTTTCTATGTCTATGTTTCTATCTCTCTGCAATTGGATCCTCGACTTCCTCATTTACAGACCACACACTGTTTGAATTGGTGGAAAGGTGTCAGCCTCGATAACAATCAGCACAGGAGCACCTCAAGGCTGCGTGCTCAGCCCCCTGCTGTACTCACTCTATACTCATGACTGCGTAGCTGGTCATCGTGCGAACTCCATCATCAAGTTCGCTGACGGCACCACTGTTGTGGGACGTATCATTGATGGGGACGAGTCAGAGTATAGAAGAGAGATCGACCGATTGACCAAATGGTGCCAGCATAATATCCTGGCCCTCAACACCAGCAAAACCAAGGAACTAATTGTGGACTTTGGAAGAGGTAGGATGCGGACCCACAGTCCCGTTTATATCAATGGGTCAATGGTGGAAAGGGTCAAGAGCTTCAAATTCCTGGGCGTGCACTTCTCTGAAGATCTCTTCTGCTCCGAGAACACTGATGCAATCATAAAGAGAGCACATCAGTGCCTCTACTTCCTGAGAAGATTGCGGAGAGTCGGTATGTCAATAATAATAATAATAATAATTTTATTTATAGAGCACTTTAAAAACAAACATAGCTGCAACAAAGTGCTGTACATCACTAATCATTGACAAAAAAAGTTAATACACACCAAAAATAACAATCAAAAGAAATAGTAGGAAAAGACATGTAAAATAAAGAAACATCAAAAACACCACAAACAGAAGCAACGCCTCAGGCATGGTCAAAAGCCAGGGAGTACAAATGCGTTTTAACACTGGATTTGAAGATGGACAGTGAGGGGGCCTGTCTGATGTGCAGCGGCAGGGTGTTCCAGAGTGCCGGAGCAGCAACAGAGAAGGCTCTATCCCTTCTGAGCCTCCGACTAGACCTCGGTACCTCCAGGAGCAGCTGACCAGCTGACCTGAGGGACCGGGCAGGAGTGTATGGGTGGAGCAGCTCAGAGAGGTAAGGCGGGGCGAGCCCATTCAGAGATTTAAAAACAAATAACAGTAACTTAAAATGAACCCGAAAGTGCACCGGGAGCCAGTGTAGGGAGGCCAGAATTGGCGATATGTGCTCCCTCTTTCGAGTCCCTGTTAAAAGGCGAGCAGCAGCATTCTGAACCAACTGGAGACGAGCCAGTGAAGAACGAGCAACACCAAAATAGAGCGCGTTACAGTAATCCAGCCTAGATGTAATAAAGGCATGGATTACTGTCTCAAAATGCTGCCGCTCGAGAATGGGCTTCACCTTCGCCAGCTTCCTTAAGTGAAAGAAGCTGGACTTAACCACCGCGCATATTTGGCGATCTAATTTAAAGTCACTGTCCATCCTAAAACCCAGGTTCACAACTGTTGGCTTCACGTACCTTGACAATGGACCTAAATCAACAAATGGAGGTTCACGGCAGCCATTGGGATCAAATAAAATCACCTCTGTCTTCTTTTCATTAAATCCAAGAAAGTTTAGGGCCAACCAGGACTTAATGTCATCAAAACAAGACAGAAGCGATTTTACAGAAAAGGCATCTTCCCCCCTCAGCGGCAAATAAAGCTGGGTATCATCTGCATAACAGTGGAAGGAGATGCCATGCTTTCTAAGGATGGAACCCAGAGGAAGTATGTACAGCGAGAAAAGCAGGGGCCCCAGAATCGAACCCTGTGGAACCCCATATGACAGGGGAGCGGAAGAGGATTCAAACCCAGCAAGGCTAACACACATGGTTCTGCCTGCCAGATAGGACCTGAACCATCCCAGGGCACTGTCGCAGATGCCCACTAACTGCTGTAGCCGAGATAATAAGATATTATGGTCCACCGTATCAAAGGCGGCAGACAAGTCCAGCAGGACAAGAACCACACAATCCCCAGAATCATTAGCCAGGAGGATATCGTTAAAAACCCTTAGCAATGCTGACTCCGTGCTGTGCATGGTTTTAAATCCAGACTGGAAGATCTCCCGAATATCATGCTCCTCCGGGAATAGTTTTAGCTGAGCATAAACAACTCTCTCCAGTAATTTAGAAATAAAAGGCAATTTCGAGATGGGTCTAAAATTGGCCAGAACAGATTGATCCAGGCCAGGTTTCTTAAGCAGTGGTTGCACTACCGCATGCTTAAAACTCACGGGGACAACCCCAGAACACAAGCTGCTGTTAATAATGGTAAGAACCGACTGCCCTATACTAGAGAAAACCTCCTTAAAAAGATGTGGAGGGACCGCATCACAAGGAGAACCCGATGGCTTAATATGGGAAACCACATCCTTTAAATACGATATAGTCACAGGCTCAAACTTGTCGAATACCACCAGGCAAGGGACCGAAACAGAAGGGTCAGAGGCAGGTGCTGAAATGTTAGCCCTTAAGGAAACAACCTTATCAACAAAAAAGTGCAGGAAGTCATTACACATTTCAGGTGAAGCTTCCAGACAGACAGGCTGCGGGGCATTTAGAACAGAGTCAATGATTTCAAATAGCACACGAGTCAAGGAGGACTCTCTCTAACTTCTACAGGTGCACAGCAGAGAGCATGCTGACCAGTTGCATCGTGGCTTGGATCGGCAACCTGAGCGCCCAGGAGCGGAAAAGACTACACAATGTAGTAAACACTGCCCAGTCCATCATCGGCTCTGACCTTCCTACCATCGAGGGGATCTATCGCAGTCGCTGCCTCAAAAATGCTGGCAGCCTCATCAAGGACCCACACCATCCTGGCCACACATTCATCTCCCTGCTACCTTCAGGTCGAAGGTACAGGAGCCTGAAGACTGCAATGTCCAGGTTCAGAAACAGCTTCTTCCCCCATCAGGCTATTGAACTAAACCCAAACAAAACTCTGAACATTAATAGCCCATTATCTGTTTTATTTATTCATGTGTGTATATATTTATACATTGGTATATGGACACACTGATCTGTTTCGTATTCATGCCTATATTCTGTTGTGCTGAAGCAAAGCAAGAATTTCATTGCCCCATCTGGGACACATGACAATAAACTCTCTTGAATCTCTTGAATCTTGAATCTTGAAGTGGCGTGACAGATGGACAGTGTGATGAAGAAGGCACTTGGCATACTTGCCTTCAGTGGGAAGCGTACTGAGGTTGGAACACCATGATGTAGATGTACACGTTTTTGGTGACACTACAGTTCTGCTGTGTCAGCTACAGGAATGATGTCATTACATTTGAAATAGTGCAGAAGAGATGTTGGCTGGATTTGTGAGCTTAAGTTATATGGAGAGTTTGGATAGGTTACAACTTTTTTCTTTGGATGCAGGGGAGTTGAGGGCAGTTCTTATTGAGGGGCATGGATAAAGATGCTCACAGTCTTTTTACAAGAGTAGAGGATTCTATAACCAGAGCGCATTGCTTTAATGTGAGAGTGGATAAATTTAAGAGGGCCCTTAGGGGCAACCTTTTCACTTGGGTTAGTCTATATCTGGAATGTCCTAGAACATAGACATAGACATAGAAACATAAAAAAATAGGTGCAGGTGTAGGGCATTGGCCCTTAGGGCCAGCACCACCATCCAAAATCAGTACCCCGTTCCGGCTTTTCCCCCATATCCCTTGATTTCCCTAGCCTTAACAGCTAAATCTAACTTTCTCTTAAAAACAAGCAGTGAATTGGCCTCCACTGCCTTCTGTGGCAGAGAATTCCACAGATTCACAACTCTGGGTGAAAATGTTTTTCGTTAATCTCAGTACTAAATGGCCTACCCCTTATTCTTGGGGACTCCCCAAACGTCGGGAACATTTTTCCTGCATCTACCCTGTCCAATCCTCTAAGAATTTTATATGTTTCTATAAGATCCTCTCTCATCCTTCTAAATTCCAGAGCATACAAGCCCAGCCGCTCCATTCTATCAAGATATGACAGTCCTGCCATCCCGGGAATTAACCTGGTGAACCTACGCTACACTCCCTCAATAGCAAGAATGTCCTTACTCAAATTAGGAGACCAAAATTGCACACAATACTCCAGGTACACTCTCACCAATGCCATGTACAACTGCAGTAGGACCTCCTTGCTCCTACTCAAATCCTCGCGCAATGAAGGCCAACGTGCCATTAGCTTTCTTCGTTGCCTGCTGTACCCGGATGCTTACTTTTAGTGCCTGGTGTACAAGGACACCCTGGTCTCATTGCACATCCCCTTCTCCTAATCTGACAACATTCAGATAATAATCTGCCTTCCTGTTCTTACCACCAAAGTGGATAACCTCACCTTTATCCACATTATCCTGCATCTGCCATGCTTCTGCCCACTCACCCACCTATCCAAGTAACCTTGTCTGAAGAAGGATTTCGCCCCGAAATGTTACCTATTTCCTTCGCTCCATAGATGCTGCTGCACCCGTTGAGTTTCTCCAGCATTTTTGTGTACTATCCAAGTAACCCTGCAGCTTCATTGCATCCTCCTCGCAGTTCACACTGTCACCCAGCATTGTGTCATCCGCAAACTTAGAGATGTTACATTAAATTCCCTCATCTAAATTGTTTATATATATATATTGTAAACAACTAGTGTCCCAGCACTGAGCCTTGCGGCACCCCACCAGTCACTGCCTGCCATTTTGAAAACGACCCATTAATTCCTACTCTTTGCTTCCTGTCTGCCAACCAGTTCTCTATCCATATTAATACCCTACCATGTGCTCTAATTTTGCACACTAATCTCTTGTGTGGGACCTTGTCAAAGACTTTTTGAAAATCTAGATACAACACATCCACTGGCTCTCCCTTATCCATTCTACTTGTTACATCGTCAAAAAATTCCAAAAGATTGATTTTCCCTTTATAAATCCATGCTGACTGACTAATCCTGTTGCTGTTTTCCCGTCATTGCTTTCCAAATGCGCTGCTATAATATCTTTAATAATCCTCTCCAGCATCCACTGGCTCTCCCTTATCTATTCTACTTGTTACATCGTCAAAAAATTATTTGTGTCACTAATAGGAAGGCAGCATTTACGTTTTAAACTGATCTGCGGTGAACCCGAATGTGTATGTCCCTTGCACTCCGCCCCGCCCACAACCCAGAAGCTCTCCGCCCCGCCCCCAATCCTGAAGCCTCTCCACCTCCCCCCTCCCCCCCCCCCCCTCTCCCCCCTCTCCCTCTCCTCTCCCTCCCTCCTCTCCCTCTCCCCCCCCCCCTCTCCCTCTCCCTCTCCCTCTCCCTCCCTCTCCCCCCCTCTCTCTCTCCCCCTGCCTCCCCCTCCCCCTCCCCCCCTCACTCTAAGACTATGGCCCCTGGTTCTAGACTCGCCCAACATTGGGAACATTTTTCCTGCATCTAACTTGTTCAGTCCTTTTACAATTTTATGTTTCTATAAGCTGCTGCACGGGTGGAGCCACGGGTCCTCCCACCCCACAGTCCACCAAACATCACAGTTTCGGGTCGAGACCCTTCTTCAGACTAATGCTCCTCCCGTGCAGCAGGTGGCACTGCACAGGACAAAGGGAGATGGATCTTATAGAAACATAAAATTATAAAAGGACTGGACAAGCTAGATGCAGGAAAAATGTTCCCAATGTTGGGCGAGTCCAGAACCAGGGGTCATAGTCTTAGAATAAAGGGGAGGTCATTTAAGACTGATGTGAGAAAAAACAGAGAGTTGTGAATTTGTGGAATTCCCTGCCACAGACGGCAGTGGAGGCCAAATCACTGGATGGATTTAAGAGAGAGTTAGATAGAGCTCTAGGGGCTAGTGGTGTCAAGGGATATGAGGAAAAGGCAGGCACGGGTTATTGATTTGGGACGATCAGCCATGATCACAATGAATGGCGATGCTGGCTCGAAGGGCCGAATGGCCTCCTCCTGCAACTATTTTCTATGTTTCTATGCTTGTATATAGTTTATCCTGTCTGTGAGCAGTGTGTGTGTGTGCAGCCATTTTGAGTTGTCTTGCTGCCAGCATTGAGTCACGCAATAAAGACCTGTTGTGCTTTGAAGACTCTCAAGTTTTTGTGCAGACCTAGAAAACGAACATGAAAGTGGTGTCAGGAGTGGGATTCTTCTTTGGCTGAGGCTAAATCATTTAGCAGGTCTTTGCTGTAAACTATGTTGTTAATGTTGTATACTCTATCAATACGAGAGTCAAGTGTATGTACCGGCAACGGAACAATTAAATTCTTGCTGAAGCTTTACAGGTCCATTAGTGCGATAACAAACAAATAAGTAAACAATAGCCAATAATACAATAAATTACTGATCAGTAATACGAGGTAACCAGACCATAACAGTGCAAAACCAATGTCTGTAGTGCAACCAAAACAAAGCAAATTATAGTGGCTGAGATGGGAACAACAAACTGCTGATGCTGGTTTACAAAAAAAGATATGAAGTGCTGGAGTAATTCATCGAGTTGGAGATGTTCCCTAGAGAACATGGATTTGAAGAAGGTCCAGACTGAAGAAGGGTCCTAACTTGAAATGTCATCTATCCATCTTCTCCAAGGTTACTGTCTGACCCGCTGAATTACTCCAGCATTTTGTGACCTTTTTTTTGCTGAGATAGGGTTGTGGCTGGTGTGCAATGTTCAAGGGCCTGATATCTGCTGAGAAGAAGCTATACTTGAATCTGGTCATGGTTTTCAGGCTCTTGTACTTTCTTCCTGTTGGTAATAGTGAGATGAAAATGTGGCCAGGGTGGTGTTGGTCTTTGATGATATTAGCTGTCTTTTGAGGCACTTTTCCCTTCAGCAGAGGGAAGTTCAATATCTGTGATGAACTGGGCACTGTTTACCACTTTCGGCAACCTCCATTCCTAGGTGTTTGAGTTATTGAACCAGGCTGGGATGCTGACTCTCTCCACCGCTGTTGCATCGACAAAGGTGCACTGGTTTTCCCTTCCTGCCATCCGTGTTTGTTCTGTTGAATTTTGTACTATTCTTCTCAGTATCAAGATTTATGATGCACAAAATACTGTTGTGTTTCATGTTATCTTACAGCATAGATAGCTCTGTTGTAATGCTGGAATAGTATTCTTAAGAAACATTTTTGTAACAGAAAACAGCATTAGAAAAACAATAAGAACAACATAGATTTCAGATTCACAAAACAGTGTTTTCATTGTCTAATATTTTCAAAAATTAAGGTCTATTTAATATCTTTGTTACTGTGAGCTAAAGAATACTGGCTGTATGTTACATTGTTCAGTAAAATATCATTGCACAACTGAAGGGGGCGCTGTCGAGTTTGGCTGCCCTGCCAGCTGCTGTTACCCTTTTTTTTTATTTTTAGTGAGTTAAAAGTGTTTGTTTTGGAGGTCTTTTAGTCTTTTTATGTGGGGGGGGGGGTGAGGTGGGGGAAAGGGGGAAACTTTTTCTCAGCCCCTACCTGGCCAGAGATGCGGCTTTTCTCCAAGCCATGTTTTCGCCCCTTCCTCGCGGCCTACTGGCAGTCTGGAGCGGCGTTTCCTGCCGGGACCGGCCAGAACTTCAGCTTCGGCGGTGGCACAGCGCTGGGGCGCCATCGTGGAGCGGGCGATGCCTTACCCGGGTGGCCGCGCATGGGCTCCGGAGGGCTGGCACCGCCGACTCCCAACATCGCGGAGCTGTGGTCTGTGGAGCTTCCAGCCGCGGGCGGCGCTGAGCTTTGAACACCGCGGACCCTGGGATTTCACGACGAGGTCGCCAGAGTCGGACTCCGACCAGCGCGGCCTGTGGACTTCGGGAGCCGCGGTCTCCGTGGAGGGGACGGCCGCTCCAGACATTCCAAGCTGCTGAGGAGTGCCTGAGCTTCATCATCCGGCAAGAGGACCTGAAGCATCGGGCTGCCGTAGCAGCGAATTCAGAGGCCTCAATAGGCCCGACTATGGGTGAACGGGGGATGGGACTGGACTTTTGATGCCTTCCCCCCTACAGTGGGAACCATTTTTTTTCTTCGGTATTCACCAAGGAGAAGGATATTGAATTATGTGAGGTAAGGGAAACTAGTAGAGTAGCTATGAATACTATGAGGTTCAAAGTAATAGAAGTACTGACACTTTTGAAAAATATAAAAGCGGATAAGTCTCCAGGTCCTGGCAGGGTATTCCCTAGGACATTGAGGGAAGTTAGTGTAGAAATAGCCGGGGCTATGACAGAAATATTTCAAATGTCATTAGAAACGGGAATAGTCTCCGAGGATTGGCGTACTGCGCATGTTGTTCCATTGTTTAAAAAGGGTTCTAAGAGTAAACCTAGCAATTATAGACATGTTAGTTTGACTTCAGTGGTGGGCAAATTAATGGAAAAGATACTTAGAGATAATATATATAAGCATCTAGATAAACAGGGTCTGATTAGGAACAGTCAACATGGATTTGTGCCTGGAAGGTCATGTTTGACTAATCTTCTTGAAATTTTTGAAGAGGTTACTAGGGAAATTGACGAGGGTAAAGCAGTGGATGTTGTCTATATGGACTTTAGTAACCCCTTTGACAAGGTTCCTCATGGAAGGTTGGTTAAGAAGGTTCAACTGTTGGGTATAAATGCAGGAATAGCAAGATGGATTCAACAGTGGCTGAATGGGAGAAGCCAGAGGGTAATGGTGGATGGCTGTTTATCGGGTTGGAGGCAGGTGACTAGTGGGGTGCCTCAGGGATCTGTGTTGGGTCCTTTGTTGTTTGTCATGTACATCAATGATCTGGATTATTGGGAGTTAGATGTGGCCCTTGTGGCTAAGGGGATCAAGGGGTATGGAGAGAAGGCAGGTACGGGATACTGAGTTGGATGATCAGCCATGATCATATTGAATGGCGGTGCAGGCTCGAAGGGCCGAATGGCCTACTCCTGCACCTAATTTCTATGTTTCTATGGATGAAGGTGTGGTAAATTGGATTAGTAAGTATGCAGATGATACCAAGATAGGGGGTGTTGTGGATAATGAAGAGGATTTCCAAAGTCTACAGAGTGATTTAGGCCATTTGGAAAAATGGGCTGAAAGATGGCAGATGGAGTTTAAATGCTGATAAATGTGAGGTGCTACACCTTGGCAGGACAAAATCAAAATAGGACATACATGGTAAATGGTAGGGAATTGAAGAATACAGTTGAACAGAGGGATCTGGGTATAACCGTGCATAGTTCCTTGAAGGTGGAATCTCATATAGATAGGGTGGTAAAGAAAGCTTTTGGTATGCTAGCCTTTATAAATCAGAGCATTGAGTATAGAAGGGGATGTAATGTTAAAATTGTACAAGGCATTGGTGAGACCAAATCTGGAATATGGTGTACAATTTTGGTCGCCCAATTATAGGAAGGATGTCAACAAAATAGAGAGAGTACAGAGGAGATTTACTAGAATGTTGCCTGGGTTTCAACAACTAAGTTACAGAGATAGGTTGAATATGTTAGGTCTTTATTCTCTGGAGCGCAGAAGGTTAAGGGGGGACTTGATAGAGGTCTTTAAAATGATGAGAGGGATAGACAGAGTTGATGTGGACAAGCTTTTCCCTTTGAGAATAGGGAAGATTCAAACAAGAGGACATGACTTCAGAATTAAGGGACAGAAGTTTAGGGGTAATATGAGGGGGAACTTCTTTACTCAGAGAGTGGTAGCGGTGTGGAATGAGCTTCCAGTGGAAGTGGTGGAGGCAGGTTCATTGGTATCATTTAAAAATAAATTGGATAGGCATATGGATGAGAAGGGAATGGAGGGTTATGGTATGAGTGCAGGCAGGTGGGACTAAGGGGAAAAAAAAATTGTTCGGCACGGACCTGTAGGGCCGAGATGGCCTGTTTCCGTGCTGTAATTGTTATATGGTTATATGGTTATTGTGGGGGGATGTTTTTATGTTTAGCATTAAATTCTTTGATGTTGTGTCTTATCTTTATTTGTGTGCTGCAATGGCAAGTCAAATTTCACTACACCAATTGGTGTATGTGATAATAAATGTCCTTTGTCCTTGAAAATAGAAGCAATCGTAATCAATTTCAATGGGCTCCCATGGTGAAACTGAATGACGTAAAAGACAATGATGTCTGATTACTTAGGGAGGTTATAGTGGAACACATTTTTTCGACCTGACATTGTTTCTTTTTTCAAGACAACTTTATTTCTGCTTGCCAATTTCCCAGGTAGCTTTCAAGTATTTTCTGGTTCACAATCTAAGTTGTATTATAACCTTGTCTATTGTATTTAGTGCTCCTGATGTGCATCCTCTACATCGGCATGACCAAGCATAGATTAGAGGACCATTTTGCCCAACATTTGCATTTTGTTGCCAAGGCTACTGGATCTTCAAGTTGTTAGCTATTTTAACTTCCCTTCCCATTCCTATCCCAACTTTTATGTCCTTGGCCTCCTCCACTGCCAAAGTGAGGCCACTTGCAAACCGAAAGAACAACACCTTGTATTCTGATAGCTTGGATAGCTTACAACCCAACCGTATGAACAGCAAATTCTCCAATTTAACATACCCTGACAACCCACTTCTTTCCCCTCCACACATTTCTCCACCCCTGTTCACCATGTTTCCCTTCCTTGTTATACTCAACTCTGAAAGCTGTTTCCCTTTTATCCTCCTCCCCCCCCCCCCCCCCCCCCCCCCCCCCCCCCCCCCCACCCCCCCCCCCCCCCCCCCCCCCCCCCCCCCCGTCTGTCATTCCACTCATCTATCAATCATCACCCCCCCCCCCCCCCCCACCTGTACTCACCTATCATTTGCCAAGCTTTGTCTCACTCCTTACTCCCATTTCCAGCTCTCTCCACTTTATTCCATCAATCTCAAGTAGGGTCCTGACCGGTAATATTGCCTGAAGATAGACACAAAATGCTGGAGTAACTCAGGGGGACAGGCAGCATCTCTGGATAGAAGGAATGGGTGATATTTTGGGTCGAGACCCTTCTTCTGAGACTCGGGAGACACTGAGATAAGGAATGGTGAGGTGTGAAAACGAGACATTGAAGGAGATATGGAATAAGGAAAATGTCGAATAGATCATTGTTAGCTAGGAGAAGGTGACAACGAAACATACAGAGATAAAATTTAATCGGGACAGTCAGACTGGTCGGCGAAGTGGGAAGGGGGAAGGATGGAGAGAGAGAAAGCAAAGGTTACTTGTCGTTAGAGAAGTCAATATTCATACCGCTGCCCAAGTGAACTATGAGGTGCTGTTCCTCCAATTTTCACTGGGCCTCACTCTGACAGTGGAGGAGGCCCAGGAAAGAAAGGTCAGTATGGGAATGAGAGGCGGAGTTAAAGTGTTTAGCAACCGGGAGATCAGGTAGATTTAGGCGGACTGAGCAGAGGTGTTCAGCGAAAAGACCGCCGAGCCTGCGCTTGGCCTCGCCGATATTTAGGAGTCCACACCTGGAACAGCGGATACAGTAGATGAGGTTCGAGAAAGTGCAAGTGAACCTCTGCCTCACCCGAAAAGACTGTCTGGATCCTTGGATGGAATCGAGAGAAGAGATATAGGGACATGTTTAGTTTTAGTTTAGTTTAGAGGTACCGAACGGAAACAGGCCCTTCCGCCCACAAGTCCACATCGACCAGAGATCCCCGAACATTAACACTATCCTACACACTTAGGGACAATTTATACCAAGCCAGTTCACCTACAAAGCTGTACATCTCTGGAGTGTGGGAGGAAACCAAAGATCTTGGATAAAACCCACGCGGTCACGGGAAGAACATACAAAGTATGTACAGACAACACCCATGGTCAGGATCAAACCCTAGTCTCTGGCGCTGTAAGGCAGCAACTCTACCGCTGTGCCACAGTGCCGCCCTGTTACACGTGCAGGTTGCAGGTGCTGCATCGCCTGCAGTTGCAAACTTGGTCTGTCCATTCCCTCCACAGATGCTACCTGACCTGCTGAGTTCCTCCAGCGCTTTGTATTTTACACACGGTTTTAATTATAGAATGTAGAACAGTACAGCACAAGAACAGTCCCTTCAGCCCATAATGATTGTGCCAAACATGATGCCAAGATTAATTCTTATCTGCATGCACATTATTCAAATTCCTCCATTCGCTGAATATCCATACGCCATAATATCCTAAAGTCTCTTAAATATCACAATAGTATCTGCCTCAACCACCAGCCCCAGCTGCACGCTCCAGCCACTCACCATTCTTTGTGCAAACAAAAACTTGCCTGCACTCCTTTAAACTTTGCCCCTCACACCCTAAAGCTATGCCCTCTAGTATTTGCTTTTTCCATCCTAGTAAAAGGTTCTGACTGTCTATCCAATCTATGCCTCGCATAATTTTATATACTTCTATATCACGTCTCCATCGTTCTAAGGCAAGCCATCCAAGTCTGTCCAACCTCTCCCTGTAGCTAAGACCTCCTAATCCAGATATCATTCTGGTGAACCTTCTCTGCACCCTTTAGTGAGTCTCCACATCCCTCCTGTTATGGGGCAACCAGAAGTTGTCTTACCTTGAGGTACAAAGATTCAGCAAGTTTTCGTGCTCAATAAGCTGTACAGATCAATATCTTTAACATTTGTATCCACAATCCACATTTGCTTTCACAATCCACCAACCTATTTATTTTAAAGCTATGTTATTTTATTGGATAGTATTAGTTTATTGTCACATGTAGCAAGATACAGAGTGGAAACCTTTTTTGCCTGCTATCCAAAAAAAACATACATCAACATTGCAAATTGCTAACTTTTTTTTGATTATCCATTCCTTTTTGTAACTCAATCTTTTTTAATATCTGATTTGTTTATTGCTTCATAATTGGTCTGTTTACTGATTTACTTCTCTTTTACTTTCAGCTGATGCAGCAAGATATTGAAGAGGAAACTAAAGAATTTCTGCAGAAATTCGGTCACCTGCTTTACGCTAAGGTTATCTGGGACATGTACACGGGGAATCTGACTCCACGATTGACAGCAGTCATGCAGCGATACCATCCGGCAGAGAGGGACTCATGCACTAGGTACCAGGGTTTGCAACTTGAGGCACAAATAAGAGCTAGAACTCTTATTTGTTCTAGGACATTATTCTTATTCCTTCAGTTAGCTAATCAGATCTCTGCTTTCTTTTCAAAGTATACTTTTGATGTTTTTTTGAAAGTACGAGTCTTTTCATCTTTTCAGTTCATTATATTGTGGGAATGCAATGGAGAATTGAATCGAATGTCTCAATATAACTTTAACATTTTTACTTACATTAGTGCTGCTTCCTGTGCATAATTGTCATAGTTGCACATATGACTGAAACATGAATGCAAAGTTGACTAAAGGAGTGTTGGACCTTGTAAATATATAGAATACTAGACCAAGTGCAGACCCGTTGGGTCTGCTCCCCTAACGCAGCCGTTCCCTACCTGTAGCCCCGACGGGAGACGTGCTCCTCCAACTCAAGCCATTCCCGAACATAAGATTCCAGCAGTCAGCAGTGCGGCTGTTTTTAAATTGCGTCTTTGAGGCGAGAGGCGAGCGCCAGCAGCTGTTATGGTCGTTGGCCAGCAGGAGGCGACAAAAGGAGTGAGTGGGGGGGGGGGGGAGAAGGATTTTATTAAAAATGTGTACATAAAAACGACAAAATTTAATGAGGAGTGGATACTTGGAATGAAAAGTGAAATCTCTACCGAAATGGAAAAAATCTTGGCATTTCTGGGTATGGTGTTGGCGTGGCAACGAATCAAAGGCTGGCACCCACAAGTCAGGCAGAAACACACACACACACACACACACACACAGCCAGCCAGCCACAGAGTTTTGATATTATATAGATAGATGTGACAATGATTGTTGCTCTTAAACTGTCACCATTAGGATTGTCTTGTGGCGAAGTGGTTCGGTATTGTGACAATAATTGTAGAATTTCCAGGAGGAAATCTGAAGAGCCCTCGAATATGCAATACACGAGTTTCTCATAGGTCGATACATTCTGGAGTGAATATGGAGGTTAAGAGCAATAGGTAACAAAACAATGTTTACATTATAAAGCAAAGCAAAGGTTATGAGCAAGGGGTAGCAAAGAATCACGGCCAAGGATGAAGAAGTCAAAGGAGAAACTGATAACATGTTTGCTTTGGCAGGTGTGACTATGAAGCTCGATTAATTTTGGTCAATCTGAGTTGCAGACTTGAACATGAAGAAAATAAATTATAAAGATAGTGCATGCAAAATTGAACGCAGATCAAAATAAATTATCAAGGTAATTTGTAAAATGTTGTATTGAAAATATCAATAGTTATATAAAGTTTAATAACCCTTTATTTCATACATTAAAAGGACAGAAATGATTTTTCTTTGGGCAGTTAAGATTGAAATAGAGGGAAGAGTGCTTTTTTTGTGATCAATACTATATTGAATGCAGGAAGATAATTTTACTGAAGTTCTGTTAGATACTTGAGGCTTCTGATTTGTATTCAGTTTTGCATGCACTACCTTTTATTTATTTTCTTCATGTTTACATTTACACCTCATGTTTGCATTGATGTACAGAGGGAGATTAAGGTCGAAGTCCATAGATTCTTGAGAGTGGCAACACATGTGGATAGACTGGTAAAAAAAAGCATGTGGTGAAGAAGGGTCTTGACCAGAAACATCACCTAGTCCTTTTCTCCAGACATGCTCTGTATGTGGTATGCTTGCCTTCATCAGTCTGGGCATTGAGTTTAAGAGTCAGGAGGTAATGTGGCAGCTTTATAAAACATTGTTTGGACTACATTTGGAGTATTGCGTATAGTCTCCCCATTACAGGAAAGATGTGGAGGCTTTGGAGGTAGTGCAAAAGAGATATTAGCTATAAGAAATAACTGGACAAACTTTGATTGTCCCCTGTAGAATATTGAAGTCTGAGGGGAAAACCGATAGAAGTATATAAAATAATGAGGGGTCATAGAAAGAGTAGGCAGAACCTTTTTCCCAGGATGGATATGTAAAGACCTGAGGACATAGCATTGAGGTGAGAGGCCAAAGATTAAAGGAGAGGAGGTTGTAATTTTCTTTACGCAGAATAGTCGGTGAATGGAACATGCTGCAAGTGGTTGTGGTGGAGGAGGCAGACATGATCATGGCTTTTATGAGGTTTTTAGTTAGGCACATGTTTGTGCAGGGAATGAAGGGATATGAATCACATGCAGTCAGAGGAGATTAATTTAATGGAAAGATGACCTGAATTGTATTTATTTTAATGTAAGGAGAATAAATTGTACAATAGTTGAGTATAGAGCCTGGATTAGTACATGGGATTGCATTATTTTAACCATTACAGAATTTTGGTGAGAGAAGAACATATCAATATAACAGGGTACAAAACATAGAGCATAGTGAAGTACAGATAAGGGGCTATAGGCCACGTTGTCTATGCCAAACATAATGCTGAGGTAAAGTCATCTTATCTGCCTGCATATACCTCTCCTTTCCGTGCATACCTAGATGCTTCTAAAAGCCTCTTAAATGCCACTTTTGTATTGCCTCCACCACCATATCCTTCCTGTAATGGCGACCAGAACTGCACACATTACGGAGGAACAGCACCTCATATTCCGCTTGGGGAGCTTGCATCCGGCGGGCATGAACATTGAATTCTCCCAATTTTGTTAGCCATTGCTGTCTCCTCCCCTTCCTTAGCCCTCGAGCTGTCTCCTCCCATCCCCCAGCCCTCGGGCTCCTCCTCCTCCTATTTTTCCTTCCTTCTCCCTATCAGTCTGAAGAAGGGTTTTGGCCCGAAACGTTACCTATTTCCTTTGCTCCATAGATGCTGCTGCACCCGCTGAGTTTCTCCAGCATTTTTTTGAGTACCCACATTACTCCAAATGCAGCCTAACCAAAGTCCTCTAAATGTGTAACGTGACTTCCTGATTTTTATTCACAATGCCCCAGCCGATGAAGGCAAGCATACCATACGCCTTCCTTGCATCTTTAAGGGGGTATTGTATTTGGACCCTTTGGGTTGGGGTTATTATTGTCATGTGTACTGCAGTAAAGTGAAAAGCTTTGTTTAGCCTGTTATACAAACAGATCACTTACAATTAAAACATAAAGTATGTGCAATAAGATAATGTAAGCGCCAACCAATTAAACCATACCCAAAGCCAAAGTAATATCCAAGCTGCTTATACACACATGCTAAAGACAATAACTAACTCCAAATGCAATAATAAACTACCTACGTGTTAACAAGCACATAAAAACTGATCATGTAGATGCAAGTATATAATTGGGGTTATCAAATGGGGATTTGTTTCATTGAGTTAGGCCCACGACACCTCAAAGGGGCTCAACAGTTAGTTCTGACATCCCAAAACAACCCCCCTCAATACCTGCTCTCACCACCTATGCTACCAGTATCTATTAAAGGAAACTACAGATGATTAATTCACACAAACAATGCTAAACACTCACATCTTGTCTTCCATGCATCCTAACCCATCATTAAACAGTCATATCAAACACAAATATCAACCTTGCATAAAACTAGGATACACTTACACAGAATACACTTACAAAAAAATACACATACTACATGTTATACATTTCTTGACTCTCCCCAACTGTCACTATTTCTTTTCCTCATAATAAATCTCTTAATTTCTCTCTCTCGTCTAGATCTAACCACCTATAGAACCTGCAACTTCTATTTCTCAATAACTCCAAATCTGTTTGCACCATATTGATAAACAATCTCTCCCATTTTACCTAACGTTTTCCACTGTCACTTTCAGACTCTTTAACAACTTTATCAAATCTATATTAACTGTTTCCCATTTCTTCCTTTTACCTACCATAGGCCATTTAGGTTTCAGCCCACCGCTCTTCTCCCTGACTCACCCCCACCTACATCCCCCTCTACAATGCTTGTTCCCTCCTCCTTAGTGACAGGGATAATGATATCCCACAAACTGTTGTTTTCTACCCATCGCTGGACTTCATTCGACTGACTTCTCAAGAAGTACTGGTCAATGCGATTTCCCTGCACTACCTGTAACAAGCATTTCCTTCCCTGATATATTCTGAGGCCCTTTGCAGTTGTTACTTTCTGCCAACCACAAGAACAGACCTGGAGCTTCTTTCCCGCTACCACTGAGCCCCTGTCCTTCATTGATGTGCTAATCCTACTCAAAATCTTTTCCGCTCCGTGGTCTGTAACCGAGTAATCCACCTGTGAGTCATCTTCCGCCCCAGCTCTCCCACACTCCAGGGGGATTTTTCTATTCTTTTTCGTAGCTTTTTAGAGGTGCAGCAAAACAGTTTACAATCTATGCCACTGCTGCAATGAGGTATATAACTGCCCCAGCGGGGTCTATTCCCTCCTGTCAGCTGTCTTTCAAGCTGTCACATGGACTTTCCCTAGTTGTCAGCTACTCTATTCACAGCAGTCACTGATCTGGATCTTAAATTACAATTAAAACACAAAGTACGTGTGCTACAACACCAGGTTAAGTAGTCAACCAAGAAAACCAAGCCCAAAGCCCAAATTCCCTAGGACATTGAGGGAAGTTAGTGTAGAAATAGCAGGGGCTATGGCAGAAATATTTCAAATGTCATTAGAAACGGGAATAGTGCCGGAGGATTGGCATACTGCGCATGTTGTTCCATTGTTTAAAAAGGGGTCTAAGAGTAAACCTATCAATTATAGACCTGTTAGTTTGACGTCAGTGGTGGGCAAATTAATGGAAAGAATACTTAGAGATAATATATATAAGCATCTGGATAAACAGGGTCTGACTAGGAACAGTCAACATGGATTTGTGCCTGGAAGGTCTTGTTTAACTAATCTTCTTGAATTTTTTGAAGATGTTACACGGGAAATTGATGAGGGTAACGCAGTGGATGTTGTGTATATGGACTTCAGTAAGGCCTTTGACAAGGTTCCTCATGGAAGGTTGGTTAAGAAGGTTCAATGGTTGGGTATTAATGGTGGAGTAGCGAGATGGATTCAACAGTGGCTGAATGGGAGATGCCAGAGAGTAATGGTGGATGGTTGTTTGTCAGGTTGGAGGCCAGTGACGAGTGGGGTGCCGTAGGGATCTGTGTTGGGTCCACTGTTGTTTGTCATGTACATCAATGATCTGGATGATGGTGTGGTAAATTGGATTAGTAAGTATGCAGATGATACTAAGATAGGTGGGGTTGCGGGTAATGAAGTAGATTTTCAAAGTCTACAGAGAGATTTAGGTCATTTGGAAGAGTGGGCTGAAAGATGGCAGATGAAGTTTAATGCTGATAAGTGTGAGGTGCTACATCTTGGCAGGACAAATCAAAATAGGACATACATGGTAAATGGTAGCGAATTGAGGAATGCAGTTGAACAGAGATCTAGGAATAACTGTGCATAGTTCCCTGAAGATGGAATCTCATGTAGATAGGGTGGTAAAGAAAGCTTTTGGTGTGCTGGCCTATATAAATCAGAGCATTGAGTATAGAATTTGGGGTGTTAAAATTGTACAAGGCTTTGGTGAGGTCATTTCTGGAATAAGGTGTACAATTCTGGTCGCCAAATTATAGGAAAGATGTTAACAAAATAGAGAGAGTACAGAGGAGATTTACTAGAATGTTGCCTGGGTTTCAGCACCTAAGTTACAGAGAAAGGTTGAACAAGATAGGTCTTTATTCTTTGGAGTGCAGAAGGTTAAGGGGGGACTTGATAGAGGTCTTTAAAATTATGAGAGGGGTAGACAGAGTTGACGTTGATAAACTTTTTCCATTGAGAGTAGGGAAGATTCAAACAAGAGAACATGACTTGAGAATAAGGGACAAAAGTTTAGGGGCAACATGAGGGGGAACTTCTTTACTCAGAGAGTGGTAGCGGTGTGGAATGAGCTTCCAGTGGAAGTGGTGGAGGCAGGTTCGTTTTTATCATTTAAAAATAAATTGGATAGGTATATGGACAGGAAAGGAATGGAGGGTTATGGTCTGAGTGCAGGTAGATGGGACTAGGTGAGAGTAAGTGTTCAGCACAGACTAGAAGGGCCGAGATGGCCTGTTTCCGTGCTGTAATTGTTAAATGGTTACTATGTGGAACTTTGGTGAATGCCGTTCAGAAATCCATATATATGTCTATAGTCTTCATCAACCTTTTTAGTCATACAGGTGCACAACCTTTTATCCGAAAGCCTTGGGACCAGACACTTTTCGTAATTCAGAATTTTTCGGCTTTCGGAATGGAAGATTTTTAGCGTAGATTTTAACGGCTGGCTCAGTGGTAGAGTGCTCGGCTCATATCCGCAAGGTCGCGAGTTTGCGCCTCGATCCCGGCAGTTACTCGATCGCGAGTTTGAGTCTTCAATGTAGTTTTTTCTTGCAGAATAGGAGAGAATAGGGAGGGTTAGGCTGGGATCATTCTCTGCGAGATAATCTTAGAGCGGGAGACAAGTGTAGGAGAGGTGTACTGACTGTGTGGGCAGAACTTTGGAAGTGATTGCCCACCATTCTCAAAAGCCGCTGTGTCTCCCTGTCCCTCCAACTCCAGAGGAATCCGCTCCCCGATGGGCCGCTACGGCGACAAGTGGCAGTTCGCCCACAGCCCGAGCTGCGCCCCCTCATCCGCAACCCGGGTTCCTCTGGAGTTGGAGCGGGGCTGGGCTAGAGTTGTTGCTGGCTGTGAGTCTCTGGGATCTCCGTGCTTGCAGTGGGCCTGGGGGTCGGTGTCCCGATGAGGGGGCGCAGCTCGGGCTGTGGGCGAACTGCCACTTGTCGCTGTAGCGGCGCATCGGGGAGCGGCTTCTGGTGGTCCTGACGTCTCTCAGCTCCTGTCCAGGGGGGTGGCCGGAGACGTCAGGACCAACAGGAACCCGCTCCCCGATGGGCCGCTACAGCGACAAGTGGCAGTTCGCCCACAGCCGAGCTGCACCCCCTCATCAGCAACCCGGGTTCCTCTGGAGTTGGAGCGGGGCTGGGCTAGAGTTGCTGCTGGCTGTGAGTCTCTGGGATCTCCGTGCTTGCAGTCGGTGTCCCGTTGGTCCTGACGTCTCCGGTCACCCCTCTGGACTGGAGCTGAGACTGGGAACTGTACCGCCCTTGCCCCCTCCCTCTGCAACTGCAAACAACTCCACAGTTCCCAGTCTCAGCTCCTGTACAGGGGGGTGGCCGGAGACGTCACAGCCCGAGCCATCAGCTTCTGTCCCTACGGGGACAGCGGAGAGCGTGTTCCTCTGGAATTGGAACGGGGCTGAGCTGCTGCTGGCTGTGGGTCTCTGGGATCTCCGTGCTTGCAGTGGGCCTGGGGGCCGGTGTCCCGTTGGTCCTGACGTCTCCGGTGATTGGCACTAGCTCCGACGTGAAGACAGTGCAAAGCCCCCGCGCCGGTGCAATGAGCTGGGAGCTGGAGAGGGGAGGGAAGGGGTCACACACATGGCCGGGAAGCAGAGGGGTGTAGGTGGGGTGAAACTTAAGGGAGCGACAATTTGCTGCTGCCTGCCCGCTGAGTTAAAAAGTTCTCATGCAAGACTCACGATACACTGTGTATCGTGTCTACCGTGGGAACTTTTTTAACTCAGCGGGCAGGCAGCAGCAGATTGTCAATTATTAACCCTCCCGCGCAATATACCCTCACCTTCTCTTTTATGAATGGGGATTTAGTTCCCCTTTCTTCGAGGACCGACCGGAGGTTCCGCTGTCACCTCTGCGGGCCGCCCTCGGTGAACGTTTTCAAGGACTGAAAAAATGTCGCTATTCGGAGGTTTTCGTTATTTGGAACTTCGGATAAAAGGTTGTGCACCTGTATCATCAAAAAACTCAGTTGTGAGACACAACTTCCCACGTACAAAACTATGCTGGCTAACCCTAATCAGCCTTGTTCATCTAAATGCTTATTAGGGATAGGACCTTGCCCATCTCCTGTGGCTCCATGCAGACTTTGATTCATGACAGGTCCCATCTTTTTTCCTTTATGTACATAAAATCTCTTGGGATTGTCCTTAATGCCATCTGCCAGAACTATCTCTTGTCCCCTTATTGCACTTTTAATTTCCTTTTTTAGTTTGTTCCTTAGTTCCCAAAGCTCCTCAAGGGATATACTTGATCCCAGCTGCCAATACTTGCCCCATTTCGTCATCTTACTCATGGCTAATGCCTCTTTTTTTTTTCGTTATCCATTATTCTTTATGTTTGCCTGTTTTTCCCCTCACTTTAACAGAGACGTGTGTGTCCTGAAATCTTGTGAACACCCTTTAAAAACATCTCACTTTTCAGATGTTCCTTTTCCTTCAAACTCCAATCAATTTGAGCGAGTTCCTGTATCTTACCCTCAAAGTTGGCCCTGTCCCAATTTAGCATTTTAACTTGTGGGCCTTAACTTGTATCCCTATCCATAACTATCTTACATAGAAACATAGAAAATGGGTGCAGGACCATTTGGCCCTTCGAGCCTGTACCGCCATTCAATATGATCATGGCTGATCATCCAACTCAGTATCCTGTACCTGCCTTCTCTCCATACCCCCTGATCCCAGCCATCCCAGGAATCAGTCTGGTGAACTTTCTCTGTACTCCCTCTATGGCAACAATGTTTTTCCTCAGATTAGGAGACCAAAACTGTACACAATACTCCAGGTGTGCAACTGCAGTAGAACCTCCCTGCTCCTATACTCAAATCCTTTTGCTATGAATGCTAACATACCATTCGCTTTCTTCATTGCCTGCTGCGCCTGCATGCCTACTTTCAATGACTGGTGTACCATGACACCCAGGTCTTGTTGCATCTCCCCTTTTCCTAATCGGCCACCATTCAGGTAATTGTCTACTTTCCTGTTCTTGCCACCAAAGTGGATAACCTCACATTTATCCACATTATACTGCATCTGACATGCATTTGCCCACTCACCCAACCTATCCAAGTCACCTTGCAGCCTCCTAGCGTCCTCCTCACAGCTAACACTGCCCCCCAGCTTCGCGTCATCCGCAAACTTGGAGATGTTGCATTCAATTCCCTCGTCCAAATCATTAATATATATTGTAAATAGCTGGGTCCCAGCACTGAGCCTTGCGGTACCCCACTAGTCACTACCTGCCATTGTGAAAAGGACCCGTTTACTCCTACTCTTTGCTTCCTGTCTGCCAGCCAGTTCTCTATCCACATCAATACTGATCTCTTATGTGGGACCTTGTCAAAAGCCTTCTGGAAGTCCAGATACACCACATCCACTGGTTCTCCCCTATCCATGCTACTAGTTACATCCTCGAAAAATTCTATAAGATTTGTCAGACATGATTTACCTTTCATAAATTCATGCTGACTTTATCCAATGATTTCACCACTTTCCAAATGTACTGCTATCCCATCTTTAATAACTGACTCTAGCATTTTCCCCACTACCGATGTTAGGCTAACTGGTCTGTAATTCCCTGTTTTCTCTCTCCCTCCCTTTTTAAAAAGTGGGGTTACATTAGCTGCCTTCCAATCCTCAGGAACTGCTCCAGAATCTAAAGAGTTTTGAAAAATTATCACTAATGCTTCCACTATTTCTGGGGCTACTTCCTTAAGTATTCTGGGATGCAGCCTATCTGGCCCTAGGGATTTATCGGCTTTTAATCCATTCACCTAATAGAACAGTGGTTGCTTGTCCCAAGAGTCTCATCCACGATCCCCAACAAGGTGATCATCCCTTTCTTGATCCTCAGCTCCACCCACATAGCCTCACTAGACAAACCGTCCATAATGTCCCCTCTGATCACAGCTGTGACATCCTCCTTAACCAAAAACGCAACTTCCCCTCCATTTTACCTTCACCTCTGTCTCTCCTGAAGCACCTAAGCTCATCTGCCATACCCATCAGGCCTCTTGTATTAAAATGTGCAAATTAAACCAACAGTCCTTGCACACTCCCTGCCTTTCTCCTGCCTATTATCTCCTCTATACTTTCTTTATTCACCCTCCATACCAACTTTCTAACCTTTCACCTATCTTGGTCCGGTATAAGATCCCACAGCCCCTGCCAATCTAGTTTAAACCCACCCATGTAGCACCAGCGAACCTGCCTGCCGGTATATTGGTCACCCTCCAGTTAAGGTGCATCCCATACCTCGGCATACTTCAAAGCAGCGGTGTGGAATCACAGATAGACACAGTTATTGAAATAAACATAGTAAAGAAAAGGAGACATCAGTTATCAGTTTGACCCATATTATTGTGGGTGGGAGCGGAGGGCACGTAATCCCTCATCGTAACTCCTCATAAAATACAGATCAAACTTCAAACTGGTAAGTTCTCGTTTAATTTTACTATTTTACTTCGGAGTCACGTGAGTGACTACGTGAAGATTTCAAAGCTCTGTGATTTCAAACCGTGTAACAGTAATACACAGCGGATCTGCAGCAGCTGAAATACCATTTTTATGAAGTTGCAACACTGGTGCACATGTGTGCTAAATAACAAAAACATCATTGAGTAGATAAAATTATCTAATCCCATAACCAACAGTTAATTTCAAATAGTTATTGCAGTTCTGCAGTGTCTAATACTGAATGGTGATGGCCTGGTTGAAGTTGAGAATATTTTAGTCCTCAATGATAGCTGAGCCTAAGGCTGAAGGATTTGCAACAATGTTTGGCAGTGTCAAGTGCCATCTGAACATTGTCCTTAATCAACACCATCATAGTCTTCAGCCAAGGTGATTCATTGCAAGATATCAAGACATGACTCAGAGAAGTAGATACAGCTGATATGATCAGACAGTGCCACAGCACATTGTAGATTCAATTCAAGCAAGAACCAAAACAGCTGAATTACTGGGATGAGAGCAATGATAATCAATGCAGCATTTGACTGTGGCATCGCAAAGTCCTGGTAAAAGAACTCAGTGGGCAGCAAGATAAAAGCATTCCAATGGCTGTTGGAGGTTAGTTACTGTATAGTCAGAATATAGGATATTGTTGCAGGAGTTCCTCAGGGAAGCATCAAATTCAGTTGCTTCTTTGCTGGTTCTCCTTCAATCCAAAAGTCTAAACAGCGTTGTTCCGTGTGATTGCACATGATTCAATTCTGTTCACAGTGAACAGTTCTTGCCAGCCTTTAGCACTCGCTGAGCAACATTAAATTATTAACAAATAAGACGTACTACAAAAGTATCAGGGAATAGTTATTACCAACTGAAGGGAGTTGCCACCCACCTTTGGTATTTACATTAGCATAATCATATCAACATTGTGGGAGGCGCTTACTCAAATACTCAACTGGGACCAGTCACATAAATACAGAGACTCCAAGAGCAGGTCAGACGCTAAAGGGCCTGTCCCACTTATGTGTCCTTGGCACGCAAATTTCGCGACCTTGTGGTCGCATTGAGGCGCATGGGCATCGTATGGCCCCGCGGGGCTGGTCCCACTTAGAAGCGCTGAGGGGTATGTAGTTGTGCGTGACATTGCGCGGGGCTCCGAAATTTTTGTAGTGAACTAAATCTTTGCGCGCCAACGAAATTTTTGTAGTGAACGAATTCTTTGCGCGCCAATGGCCTGTCGCGGACTGACGGCCAAAGTAGGACAGGCCCAAGACCCTGGTGCAACGCAACGTCTCACCAACAGCAGCAGAAGCAGGCAAACGATCGCCGAACGTGGCCTGGGGCTCACAGCCGTTGCGGTCCTGATCCGCCCCCACTTCTACTCCCAGAGCGGGACCAAGAAAATTGAAGATTGACACAAAATGCAGTCAGCAGGACTGGCAGCATCTCTGGAGAGAAGCAATGGGTGACGTCTCGGGTCAAGACCCTTCTTTTCAGACTTTAGAAGAGTCGCGACACAAAACGTCATCCATTGCTTCTCTCCAGAGATGCTGCCTGTCACCGCTGATTTATTTCAGCTTTGTGTCCATCTTCAAATGACGTCATGCGCTCCAGATGGCTGTGCGTATGCATGAAATCGCACCCGACCTTTGCGGGACCGTCGCGGCTCAACGCGACCACGAGGTCGCTTAATTTGCGTGCCAAGGACACGTAAGTGGGACTGGCCCTTAAGTATGCTGTGTTGAATGACTTACCTGAGATAAGTCATGGTCTATAAGATAAGTTAGAATGCCGGCCTCTTGCTAAGGATGATTGCAGTTCCAACAGCAGGCTTGGCACCATTCGGGATTAAGCAGCCTAATTAATTGCTATCCCATCCACATTTCTAATTCCTTTCCTCATCCACCAGAACACACCAGCTGCAGGGTGTAACATCTGAAACAATGCAGTAGTTATTCATCTTGGCTACTCGGACAACACCTCTCAAACCAGTAACCTTTAACACAAAAAGGACCAGGCAGCAGATACATGGCATACAACCACCTACATTTTCCCTTTGTTGCATACTATTCTTATTTGGAAATGTGTTATCCTTCATCATTCCTGGTTTCAAACTTTGAATATCCCTGTCTAATGACTTTGTAGGATCATCTCCAGAATGACTACAGCAGTTCGCAAGAAATGTTGGCCCAGCTAGCAGTGCCCAGTTACCAAAATATGAAAAAATAAATAAAAGTGAAGATTGAACAGGAGGTGTCATGTCAGGTGACATTAGAGAAAGTCAAAGGTACACAAAAAAGCTGGAGAAACTCAGCAGGTGCAGCAGCATCTATGGAGCGAAGGAAAAAGGCAACGTTTCGGGCCGAAACCCTTCTTCAGACTGATCGGGGGTGGGGGGGGCGGGAAGAAGAAATGAAAAAGGAGGAGGAACCCGAAGGCTGGGGGATGGGAGGAAACAGCAGGAGGACTGAGGAAGGGGAGGAGCCAGCAAGGACTAACAAAATTGGAAGAATTCAATGTTCATGCCCCCAGGATGCAGACTCCTCAAGCGGAATATGAGGTGCTGTTCCTCCAATTTCCAGTGTTGCTCGCTCTGGCCATGGAGGAGACCCAGGACAGAGAGGTTGGATACGGAGTGGGAGGGGGAGTTGAAGTGCTGAGCCACCGGGAGGTCAGCTTGGTTATTGCGGACTGAGCGGAGGTGTTCGGCATAACGATCGCCCAACCTCCGCTTGGTCTCACCGATATAGATCTGCTGACATCTAGACCAGTGGATGCAATAGATGAGGTTGGAGGAGATACAGGTGAACCTCTGTCGCACCTGGAACGACTGCTTGGGTCCTTGAACGGAGTCGAGGGGGGAGGTAAAGGGACAAATGTTGCATCTCTTGCGGTTGCAAGGGAAAGTGCCCGGGGAGGGGGTGGTACGAGAGGGAAGGGAAGAATTGACAAGGGAGTTATGGAGGGAGCGGTCTTTGCGGAAGGCAGACATGGGGGGGGAGGGGAATTGGAAGATGTGGCGAGTGGTGGGGTCATGTGGGAGATGGCGAAACTGACGGAGGATTACTTGTTGTATGTGACGGCTGGTGGGGTGAAAGGTGAGGACTAGGGGGACTCTGCCCTTGTTGCGAGTGGGGGGATGGGGAGAGAGAGCAGTGTTGCAGGGTATGGAAGAGACCCTGGTGCGAGCCTCATCTATGGTGGAGGGGGGGAACCCCCGTTTCCTGAAGAATGAGGCCATTTCAGATGCCCTGGTGTGGAACGCCTCATCCTGGGAGCAGATGCGGCGTAGACGGAGGAATTGGGAGTAGGGGATAGAGTCGTTAGAGGAAGCAGGGTGGGAAGAAGTGTTGTCCAGATAGCCATGGGAGTTAGTAGGTTTATATTGGATGTCGGTCGGAAGTCTATCACCTGCAATGGAGATAGTGAGGTCAAGGAATGGTAGGGAAGTGTCGGAAATGGTCCAGGTGTATTTGAGTGCCGGCTGGAAAACGCGGCAAGCGAACTGACCGGGGCATGCAGGGAGCAGTGGGGTAATTAGTAATGACAGGCTTGAAATGCAATGGAGGAGCGTAGGGATCTGCAGGAGGAGGCAGAGGCTCGTTAACGGCCAACAGGTGCTGGCGGCTCCGGCGGTAGACAGTTCCATCAAAATCCACCAGGTAACATCTCGGGGAATCGTCCACACCAACAACGGTTGCAAGTCGGGAGAATCCGGTGGCTGTCTGCATGCGGACGACCTGGCCAGGCAGTAGTGGTGAGAGCGGGCGGCAGGACTTGTCGTGAGAGCGGTGCTGTACCTCATGCTTGTAAGCAATCCGTTGCTGGACGGCGGCAGGCTGGAGGACCTTGGGCACCAGGGATTGTTGGGCGATCGGCATCGGTGGGCGAAGCATGCGGGATATCAGACGCTGGGCAGGGGATCGCATGGTAGGGTCCCGTGAAATGTTGCGAAGGTTTAGTAGACCCAGGTAGAAGTCACCATTGGAGAGACGAGACTGCTCGAGCAAATTCTTGGCACTGCGGACAGCTCGCTCGGCCAGGCCGTTGCTCTGCGGGTATTCGGGGCTGCTGGTATAGTGAGTGAAGTTCCACTTCACAGCAAAAGCCTGGAATTCTGCACTGGTGAACTGACGGCAGTTGTCGGTCTGCAAGCGGACCGGGGACCCAAAGCTAGCAAAGTGTCTGCGCAGCTTACTGATGACCATTTCAGAGGTGATAGCAGGGAGAAGATCCACTTCGAACCAGTTGGAATATGAATCAACCAACACCAGGTAGTGCTTGCCTCGCCATTCGAATATGTCAGCAGCCAGCGAGGTCCAGGGCATGGCAAGCGCAGGCTGCTGCAGAAATGGCTGGCACTGCTGATGTGGGGCAAGAGTGTTGCAATCAGGACAGGAGGCTACTCGGGCTTTAATGTACTTGGCCATGCGAGCCAATAGTATTGTTCTTGGGCATGTGAGATGGTGGCATCGGCTCCGGGATGCCCCATGTGGGCAGCGTTGTAGTACAAGTCGTATAGGGAGGCAGGGACGACCACCTTGTGACCCTTGATGATGATGCCGTCCTGGAGCACCAGTTCGTCGTGGACCAGAAAGAAAGGGTGGGCGCCCGCAGGCAGTGAGGTGCGTCTGCTGGGCCACCCGCGAGCTGTTGCAGGTCGGGGTCGTTGGCGGTGTGCTCAACCAGGCACTGCAGCTGCTTAAAGGGAACAAAGTTGACATTGAGTACCTGCAGATCCTCCTGCTCGTAGGGGTGCCTGTCACAGGAGGACCGGGGGGCCCGGGACAGCGCGTCAGCCACTTGCATCTCGGTGCCCCTCTTGTACACGATCAGAAAGTCAAACCGCTGGAGCTGTAACATCATGCGCTGTAGTCTAGCTGGAGAGAAATAGACAGGCTTATTGAGGATGGTCACCAAGGGTTGATGATCCGTCTCGACGGTGAACCTGGTACCGAAAAGGAAGTCCTTGAACTTGGAGCAGGCAAATGCAACCGCAAGAAGCTCCTTCTCGATTTGTGCATAGCGCTGCTCAGTGTCTGTCATGGTACGCGAGGCATAAGAAATGGGCTGCAGCGAGCCGTCGTCATGGAGTTGCAGGCAGGCAGCACCGAGTCCGAAGCGGGAAGCATCACACGTAACTACAATTGGACGTTGCAGATCGAAAAACTTGCGAGTCGGTGTGCTAATCAGCTTTGTTTTGAGAAGGTCGAAAGCCTGCTGGTGTTGGGGAAACCAGGACCAGGCAATGTCTTTTTTCGTCAGTTGCCTCAGGGGTGCGCTCAACTCGCTGAGGTCAGGGATGAACTTTCCCAAATAGTTGACCATGCCCAGGAAACGCTGCAGGCTGGTCACGTCGGTCGGGGCAGGCAGCTCGGAGATAGCGTTGGTCTTCTGCGGATCAGGTTTCAGCCCGTGGGCTGTGAAGATGTGGCCAACATAGGGTACTTCAGCTACACGGAACCTGCACTTTGACGGGTTAAGTTTTAAGTTGATCTGGCGAGCGCGGTCTAGAATCCGTCGGAGGTTGTGGTCGTGCTCAGCAGCATCTTTCCCATAAACCAGGATGTCATCCACGATAATGGCACACGGCAGCCCGGCAAACAGTTGCTCCATGGAGCGTTCAAACACTTCGCTAGCAGAGTTGATGCCGAATGGCATCCGCAAAAATTTGAATCTTCCGAAGGGGGTGCCAAAAGTGGTTAAGTCTGAGGAGTGTTCAAGAAGGAACTGCAGATGCTGGAAGATCGAAGGTACACAAAATTGCTGGAGAAACTCAGCAGGTGCAGCAGCATCTATGGAGTGAAGGAAATAGGCGACGTTTCGGGCCGAAACCCTTCTTCAGATTGATGGGGGGTGGGGGGGGAGAAGGAAGGAAAAGGGGAGGAGGAGGAGCCCGAGGGTAGGCAGATAGGAGGGTGGGAGGAGACAGCTAGAGGGTTAAGGAAGGGGAGGAGACAGCAAGGGCTAGCAAAATTGCTGTCTCCTCCCCTAAACTTGTCTGGGAGCTGGAGCAACGTTCCCACGGGAGCGGCAGGCAGCTGAGAAATGGTTCATCTTCTTACAGAAATTACAAGCTTTACCAAATGCTGGGCACTGCGACTGCATAGAGTGGACATAATTGCAGTTGGGGCACTTCTTGACAAGCGGGACCCGAGCGGCATAAGTCAGCCGCGGTGCAGGGCGAACGTTGTCTTGCTTGCGACGGGGCATAGCAACACCAGTCAGATTAATAGCCCGATTGTCAGATCCCCTCTGCCCATGTAGCGGGGCAACCACCTCAGCTATTTGGCATGCATGCATAGGGTGAGATACGGTCTTCGCAGCAGCTCCGCTCGTAGCTTCTGATCTAGCATGCCGGTGACCAAAATATCTCTGGTGAGCTGATCACGCATGGTCTCGAAACGGCACCGCTGAGCAAGGTAGCGCAGGTCAGCGATAAAACATTCAACAGGTTCATCAAGCTGCTGTTTCCTTGTAAAGAATCTAGCCCGCTCCAATATACGGTTGGAGGGCAAGTCACAAATCTCCGCAAACTTGCGTAAGAGACATACTGGGTCGTTGGCAGATTCCGCCGGCTCGACGACCTGGTCGTTGTCATCCAGGACCGCTGGATTGTAAGTGAAAGCCTGAGCACGCTTCATAGCATCGGGACCGGCAAGGTTCAGCAGGAGTGAGGCTTTGACCGCATCAGGGTCGTTTCGGTGCACGATGCATGATGAAGTGGTTGTAGTCCATCACGAAAGTAGCCCATCGCTCCGCAATGTCAGCGTCAAAGACAAGGAGAGAGGGCTTGCGGCACGAGAATGCCATGGTAAATAGGGAATTAAACACTAGTAAAACTAGGAGCAAATAAAACCGTATAAACAGAGGTCGCGCATTTAACTTACTGACACCATGTAAAGGAGTTAAGTCTGACACACTGTAACTTTACTGAGTCTTTAATAAAGGCACATGTCAAACACGTCCCAGTACTGACTGCATCTAGTCTTCAGGCGTACTGGAACCAAGGGAGGAGCAAGGGGAAGATATCACAGTTATACTGAGATGACTGGGCGTGGTTAGTGGTATTGAGGTAGCTACATTATAGGTTGCATGCATAAACCATCTACAGGTTGCTTCTCTGGTCGAGGAAGAACCGGAGGGCTTTGAGACCATCCTGGTGGGGGATGGAGGTGTAGAGTGACTGGACGTCCATGGTGAAGATGAGGGCGTGAGGGCCTAGAGAATGGAATGCGTGGAGACGACGGACAGTGTCTGAGTTGTCTTGAACATAGGTAGGGAGGGATTTAACCAAGGGGGATAGGATGGAGTCAAGGTATTTGGAAATGAGTTCAGTGGGGCACGAACAGGCAGAGACAATGGGTCTACCGGGGCAGTCAGATTTGTGGATTTTGCGGAGAAGGTAAAATCGGGCCGTGCGGGGCTGGGGAACGATGAGGTTGGAGGCTCGGTCGGGTAGGGCGTGGGAGTTGATGAAGTCAATTTGTTATAAAAAGCACAGATAAATGCAATACAGCAATAGGCCATTTGGCTCACAAAGTCATGCCAAACGTGAAGGAAAGCTAAATTAATCTCATCTGCCTATACATGATCCTTATCCCTCTATTCCCTGCAGATCCATGTGCCCATATAAAAGCCTCTTAAACGCCACAATTGTATCCACCTCCACCACCCACCAATGTGTCCCAGACACACCACATTCTGCAAAAAAACAACCACCACCCACCCCCCTCCCCTCCCCTCACATCTTTCAGGGTGGCAGATAGAATTCAGGGAATTATAGACCAGTTAGCCTGGGGTAGATGCTGGAGTCAATGATAAAAGATGAAATAGCGGCACATTTAGATAGCAGTAGCAGGATCGGTCTGTGCCAGCATGGGTTTACTAAGGGGCTTGACGAATCTTCTGGAAATGTTTGTGGATGTAACCAGGATAATGGACAAGGGAGAGCCAGAGGATGTAGTGTACTTGGACTTTCAGAAAGCATTTGATAAGGTCCCACATAGGAGATTAGTGGGCAAAATTAGAGCACATAGTATTGGGGTAGGGTACTGACATGGATAGAAAATTGGTTGGCAGACAGGAAACAAAGGGCAGGAATTACCGGGTCCCTTTCAGAATGGCAGGCAGTGACTAGTGAGGTACCGCAAGGCTCAGTGCTGGGGCCGCAGCAATTTACAATATATATTAATGATTTGGATGAAGGGATTAAAAGTTACAGTAGCAAATTTGCAGATGACACAAAGCTGGGTGGCAGTGTGAACTGTGAGGAGGATGCTATGAGGATGCAGGGTGACTTGGACAGGCTAGGTGAGTGGGCAGATGCATGACAGATGCAGTTTAATGTGGATAAATGTGAGGTTATCCACTTTGGTGGCAAAAACAGGAAGGCAGATGATTATCTAAATGGTGTCAAGTTGGGAAAAGGGGAAGTACAATGGGATCTGGGGGTCCTTGTTCATCAGTCACTGAAAGTAAGCATGCAGGTGCAGCAGGCAGTGAAGAAAGCGAATGGCATGTTGGCCTTCATAACAATAGGAGTTGAGTATAGGAGCAAAGAGTGCAGCGTAGGTTCTGGAGGTTAATTCCCGGGATGACGGGACTGTCATATGCTGAGAGAATGGAGCGACTGGGCTTGTACACTCCGGAATTTAAGATGAGAGGGAATCTTTTTGAAACATAAAAGATTATTAAGGGCCTTGACACGCTAGAGGCAGGAAACATGTTCCCAATGTTGGGGGATACCAGAACCAGGGGCCATACTTTAACAATATGGGGTAAGCCATTTAGAACGAGATGAGGAAAAACATTTTCACACAGAGAATTGTGAGTGTATGGAATTCTCTGCCTTAGAGGGCAGTGGAGGCTGGTTCTCTGGATGCTTTCAAGAGAGAGTTAAATAGAGCTCTTTGGGGTAGCGGAGTTAAGGGGTATGGAGAGAAGGCAGGAATGGGGTACTGATGTGGATGATCAGCCATGATCACATAGAATGGCCGTGCTGGCTCGAAGGGCCGAATGGCCTACTCCTGTACCTATTGTCTATAAACATTGCCTCTCTCACCCTTAAGCTATGCACACCAGCCTGACATTTCCACACTGGTTATCTATCCATGCCTCTCATACTTTTATGTACTTCTATAAGGTCTTCCCTTAGCCTCCTATGCTCCAGAAAATATGTCCAAACTCTTCTTACAGCTAATCCCTCTAATCCAGTCAACAATCTGGTAATCCTCCTCTGCACTCTCTCTAAAGCCTCAACATCCTTTCTGCAATGGGCTGACCAGCACTGTATGCAATACACCTTAGCTTGCTGATAATAAACTGAAAAAAGCTTGTTCTTTTAAAGTATATATTCTGTTTGACTTTCAGAAGTTATATTATAAAATATAATGAAGATTCCATGGCTGAGTGTATGAAACCTGGACTACAACTTAGACATATAGGGGAAGAACTGAAGGTCGTACCAGGGGCAGCACACAGGGTGAGAACGTAATGTTTATATTTCCTTGTGTATCTGGAACTTGCTATGTTTTGCATCTCCAGTTTGAACCATACCATTCCAGTATTGTTTTTACAGTTTCCTTCCCCATCTTTGTCCTTCTATTTATATCTCCTTTAGGCCGATCACCTTCTTTCCCACCGTTTCACCCCGCCTTGCAACCACTTCTGTCATTCAATCTCCCTAGGTGTCCATAGGAACACAGGATTTCCATTGGTCTCTGCACCCTTCCCTCTTTGCTACAATTTCAAATGTGTTTGATCACCTACTTTATTCAGTCTGAGAAGAGGTTATAGGCCGAGAACATTGACACTACTCTGTCCACAGATGCTACATGCCATGCTAAATATTTACAGATGTTTTCAGCTTTTTTCTTCTAAATCACCCCTCCCATTATTCAGCTGGGTGGGACTCAAGGTTCCATTCCCACAATCTGGTCATAACCAGATAATCGACACAAAATTCTGGATTAGCTCAGTGGGACAGGTAGCATCTCTGGAGCGAAGTAATGGGTAACGTTTCTTCTTCAGTCTCGACCCGAAACTTCACCCATTCCCTCTTTCCAGTGGTGTGACTAGTGGTGTGCCTCATGGTTTGGTACTGAGCCCATTCCTATTTGTCATCTATATCAATGATTTGGATAGGAACCCGAGGGGTAACTTTTACACAAATGGTTGTGGGTATATTCAATGAGCACCTTGAGGAGGAAGTTGAGGCAAGTACTATCGCAACATTTAGGAAACATTTAGACAGGTACATGGATATGATAGGTTTAGTGGGATATGGGCCAAACACAGGCAGGTGGGACTAATGTAGATGAAACGTGTTGGTTGAGCAGGTTGGGCCGAAGGCCCTTTTTTTCTCGCTGCATGACTATGTTTGGTGTGAACAGGTCGGTTTGGACTCAGTGGGGTTGCCTGTTTCCATGTGGTATCTTTCAATCAATTCAATCAATCTTTCAAGTAATATGTTTAAGAAAGAACTGCAGAAGGACACAGGAGGGTAAAATGGCGGCGCACACAGTTGCAGCGGCTCGATGTCCTCCCGGTCAGTGCTTGGTGTTTTTTTGTGTATGTGTACGTGTTGTTTTGTGCTCTGTGTACTTACTGTCGGGCGAACAACGCCTACGGCCGGCAGGATCTTCTTCGGATTGGAGCCGGTCGCGAATGGGAGGTTACCGCCGAGTTTGTCCGCTCATATGAGATCCCGGCGGACATAGCAAGGAGCCCCGACTCTCCGTGGATCACCATCCCCGCGGGGAGGAGGCGAAGACGGCGCAGAGATAGAAGGCAAAAGCGAGGCTGCAGGGCCGGCGCGCTAGCGAGGCTACGGAGGCAGCCACTGAAACCACCGCTGCCCAGCCTGTTCCTAACGAACGCCAGATCCCTCGCTAACAAGATGGATGAACTGAGGCTACAGACTGCAGCTAACAACGTCGTGAAGGACAGCAGTATCCTGTTGATCACGGAGACTTGGCTTCATTCTTTCATTCCGGACTCTGCTATCGAGCTAGCAGGCTACACAGCACAGCGTCATGACAGGACAAGAGACTCTGGTAAGAGCAGAGGTGGAGGGCTCTGTGTGTACGTGAACAACACCTGGTGTACAAACACAGTGATTGTGGACAGTCACTGCTCCCCGAACCTGGAGTATGTGACTGTTAAATGCAGGCCCATTTATCTCCCTAGAGAGTTTACTGTTGTCATGATAACTGCTGTGTACATACCACCGGATGCTAATGCTAACTCGGCTATCGGTCATTTGTATGGTAGCATTAGCAGTCAACAGAGCATATATCCTGACGGTGTTCACATCATAGCAGGGGACTTTAATCACGCGGACTTGAAGAAAATGCTGCCCAAATTCTACCAGCATGTTAAATGTGCTACAAGAGGAGCTAACACACTGGACAAGGTCTACTCCAACATCAAGCTGGGCTACAGGGCTAGACCACTACCACACCTGGGCCAGTCTGACCATATGTCCCTGCTCTTAATTCCTGCATATGCCCCCCTCAGGAAAACCGCTCCTACTATTACAAAGACCATCACAACCTGGCCTGATGGTGCTTCTCAGCAGCTGCAGGACTGTTTCGACAGGACCAACTGGGAGGTGTTTGAACACCGGGACCTGGAGGTGTTCACAGACAGTGTACTGTGTTACATTAAAAACTGCATGGACACGGTCACAGTGGACAAACGCATCCGGGTCTACCCCAACCAGAAGCCCTGGATGACCCGGGAGGTCCAGCGGCTGTTGAAAGAGAGGAACACCGCTTTTAGGTCTGGCGATAGGGCTTTATACAGCACGGCCCGAGCTAACCTGAAGAGAGGCATCAGAGAGGCCAAATCAAACTACAGGAGGAAGATAGAGGACCACCTGGACAGTAATAACAGCAGGCAGGTGTGGCAGGGGATCCAGTATCTCACCAACTATAAGACCAACCTTGGAGCTGTTGAAGGTGACGCCTCGCTGGCAGAGGAGCTGAACCACTTCTTTGCTCGCTTTGAAGTGGAGCCACCCGAGACAGCCACATCACAGCACATGGTCCACAGCAGCCTAACCCTCAAGATAGAGGAGCATGAGGTGAGGCGCACGCTGCGGGCCATCAATCCAAGGAAGGCTACTGGACCTGACGGCGTCTCTGGACGCGTGTTGAAGGACTGCGCAGACCAGCTGGCTGGAGTCTGGACGAGGATTTTTAACCAGTCTCTGGCCCAGTCCACTGTTCCACCCTGTCTGAAGTCCTCCACCATAGTCCCCTTGCCCAAAAAAAACAACATCTCCAGCCTCAACGACTACCGGCCAGTCGCACTCACACCAGTGGTGATGAAGTGTTTTGAAAAACTGGTCCGGGGTCATATCACATCACTCCTGCCCCGAAGCTTTGACCCCCACCAGTTTGCGTACAGAGCAAATAGATCTACAGAGGACGCTGTAGCCACAGCTCTCCATGCTGCACTGTCTCACCTGGAGCAGCGGGGGAGCTACGTGCGGATGCTCTTTGTGGACTACAGCTCTGCTTTTAATACCATCCTTCCCCACAAACTGGTGGACAAACTGGGGGACTTGGGACTTCCACACTCCACCTGCATGTGGATAAATAGCTTCCTGTCGGGTCGCAGCCAGAGAGTCAGAGTGGGCCATCATACATCCACGGCCCTCAGCCTCAGTACCGGCTCTCCACAGGGCTGCGTACTGAGCCCCCTGCTCTACACCATCTACACACATGACTGCACCCCCGCCCACCACAGCAACACCATTGTCAAATTTGCGGATGACACTACGGTGGTGGGACTCATCTCCGGGGGGGACGAGTACGCCTACCGGGATGAGGCGGAGCAGCTGACAGTGTGGTGTGAAGAAAATAACCTGCTCCTCAACACCTTAAAGACAAAGGAATTAATAATAGACTTTAGGAAGAATAAAACGGACATGGTACCATTGACTATCAGAGGCGACTGTGTGGAGAGGGTGGCGGATTTCCGCTTCCTGGGAATCCATATTGAGGAGGACCTGACGTGGAGCGTGAACACCACTGCGCTGCTGAAAAAGGTCCAGCAGAGACTGCACTTCCTGAGGGTGCTCAGGAAGAATAACATCACTCAGAGACTGCTGCTGTCCTTTTATCGGTGCTCCATTGAGAGCATACTAACATACTGTGTATGCGTGTGGTACACCAGCTGCACAGCGGCTCAGAGGAAAGCGCTCCAGAGGGCCATTGACAACGCCCAGAGGATTGTCGGCTACCCTCTCCTTACCTTGGAGGACTTACACAGTTCCCGCTGCACCAAAAAATCCCAGAGTATCATAAAGGACATTTCCCCACCCCGGACACTCCCTGTTTGAACTGTTGCCGTCAGGCAGACAGTACAGATCTACAAGGACAAGGACGAACAGACTAAAAAACAGTTTTTACCCCACTGCTATAAAAGCACTAAACGTAGCCGCCAAGTAAAAGAGGGGCCAGACATACTAAGGGAATGTGGTACACTGTGAAATCGACAGAAGGATGGAGGGTTGGGTGTTTATGCGTGCTATTTTCATGATATTTATTTTAGTTGTTTATCTTTTTTTAATATTTTATCTTGTATGTATCGTTAGCTTTTAGAAATGTTTGAATGGTGCACTGACTGGCTGACATTTTTAAATTTTGTTGTACATGGTTCATGTTACAATGACAATAAAGAAACTACTCTATTCTATTCTAGATGCTGGAAAAAATTGAAGTTAGACAAAAATGCTGGTGAAACTCAGCGGGTGAGGCAGCATCTATGGAGTGAAGGAATAGGTGACGTTTCGGGTCGAGACCCTTCTTCAGTCTCGACCCGAAACATCACCTATTCCTTCGCTCTGTAGATGCTGCTGCACCTGCTGAATTTCTCCAGCATTTTTGTCTACTTTCCAGTAATATGAATCTCTTTGTCTGCGCTGAAATTCTTATCCATAAGCTCCTTATCTCATAACTGATCTCTTAACGTCTTTATATTTTTTCTCGAAAGTTCTTCTGCCTGAAGCCTAATTGAGCAAGTCATCTTTACCCATCACTCTGCTTGCACTACCTACTTTAACCAAAAATAATGTAATCAATTATTAACAATAATATTTACAGTACAAAATAAAACAAAACAAAACATTTTGACATCAGTGGTGGGCAAATTAATGGAAAGGATACTTAGAGATAATATATATAATCATCTGGATAAACAGGGTCTGATTAGGAACAGTCAACATGAATTTGTGCCTGGAAGGTCATGTTTGACTGATCTTCTTGAATTTTTTGAAGAGGTTACTAGGGAAATTGATGAGGGTAAAGCAGTGGATGTTGTCTATATGGACTTCAGTAAGGCCTTTGACAAGGTTCCACATGGAAGGTTGGTTAAGAAGGTTCAATTGTTGGGTATTGATAGTGGAGTAGCGAGATGGATTCAACAGTGGCTGAATGGGAGATACCATGGTGGATAACTGTTTGTCAGGTTGGAGGCCGGTGACTAGTGGGGTGCCTCAGGGATCTGTGTTGGGTCCACTGTTATTTGCCATATACATCAATGATCTGGACGATGGTGTGGTAAATTGGATTAGTAAGAATGCAGATGATAGGTGGTGTTGTGGATAATGAAGTAGATTTTCAAAGTCTACAGAGAGATTTAGGCCATTTAGAAGAGTGGGCTGAAAGATGGCAGATGAAGTTTAATGCTGATAAGTGTGAGGTGCTACATCTTGGCAGGACAAATCAAAATAGGACGTACATGGTAAATGGTAGCGAATTGAGGAATGCAGTTGAACAGAGGGATCTAGGAATAACTGTGCATAGTTCCCTGAAGGTGGAATCTCATGTAGATAGGGTGGTAAAAAAAGCTTTTGGTGTGCTGGCCTTTATAAATCAGAGCATTGAGTATAGAAGTTGGGATGTAATGTTAAAATTGTACAAGGCATTGGTGAGGCCAATTCTGGAGTATGGTGTACAATTTTGGTCGCCAAATTATAGGAAAGATGTCAACAAAATAGAGAGAGTACAGAGGAGATTTGCTAGAATGTTGCTTGGGTTTCAGCACCTAAGTTACAGAGATAGGTTGAACAAGTTAGGTCTTTATTCTCTGGAGCGCAGAAGGTTAAGAAGGGACTTGATAGAGGTCTTTAAAATGATGAAAGGGATAGACAGAGTTGCCGTGGATAAGTTTTTTCCATTGAGAGTAGGGAAGATTCAAACAAGAGGACATGATTTGAGAATTAGGGGACAAATGTTTAGGGATAACTTGAGGGGGAACCTCTTTACTCAGAGAGTGGTAGCTGTGTGGAATGAGCTTCCAGTGGTGGAGGCAGGTTCGATTTTATCATTTAAAAATAAATTGGATAGGTATATGAACGGGAAAGGAATGGAGGGTTATGGTCTGAGTGCAGGTAGATGGGACTAGGTCAGAGTAAGTGTTCAGCACGGACTAGAAGGGCCGAGATGGCCTGTTTCCATGCTGTAATTGTTATATGATTAAAACCCACCACCATAATACGTCAAACAAATATACTAAATAAATTCCTATGCAACGATATCACCATCCTTATTGAGGATGACGCACTACCTACGTTGGCTGCTGGTCTAGTAACAGCTCAGCACCAAGTGTCAGAAAGCTATATAATGCATAAAATAAGCCCTTAGGTACACCTGAAAGTGCCTCGACATATTATTGTCCAAATTATTTTCTGAAAATATTAACAATTATGAAAATCCAGTCGGAGCTGCATTTGTAATAATTTTGTTGTTTGCTAGCGCTAATCTACTAGTTTACTTCATGTTTGTTCTTGCTGCAGCTTGAGCTTGGCTTGTCTCCAGCGCTTTACATTCAGAGAGAGGATAATACAAGATATGCAACTCTTGCAGAGACTCTGCAAGTTCAGATAACTTGTCAGGGTATGAATGACAACATAGGTGAGCAACAAAGTACGTGAATGAAAATAACTCATTAAGAATAATTGAAATAGTTATTAAACAATCTCTGACTGAAATTCAGAAGGACCCCAATGTGATAATAACTGTTTGCCTCCTTCAGCTGGAAACTCACTTTCTGTACAGTTCTAACTTTTACATTGGAAAAATGGCACATCTGAGATGAATGGATGATGTGAATTTCCAAATCAGACCTTTTAATGTATTTTCTGGAGATGAGATGTTGTCAGAGGTCATGCTCCTGCCACTGAATCAGAAGGTTATGGGAAACATGCCATACTCATACTCAGTCATATGATTTAAACTGACAATATTTAGGGAAGGTCACCTATTCATGTTATTCAGACTTGCTGCTGAGTTACTCTAGCACTCGGTGTATTTTTTGGGTAAATCAGCATCTGCAGTTCCTTGCATTCCAATATTTAGCTGTGCTGCCTTTGGATGAAATAACAAACTGTTAACATGGAACACAGAACTGTACAGCAGCAGAACTGGGCCCTGGCCCCACAATGTCTGTGCTGCACATGTTAAACTGTTCTCATCTGCCAGTACATGATCCATATCCCTTTATTCATTGCACTTCCATGTACCTATCCAAACTCCACAATCGTATTTGTCTCCACCACCATCTTTGGCAATGCAATCCATGCCCTCACTACTTTTGTGTAAAAATAACTTACCCTGCCCATGTCCATTACATTTCCCCATCTCACTTTATCACTATGCCCCTCCAGTATTGAACATTTCAACACTGGGAAAAGGGCTCTGACTGTCTATCCTATCTATGCCTCATAATTTCACATACTACTATCAAGTCTCCCCTCTACCTTTGCAGAGAAAATAATCCTAGTATTTCCAACCTTGCTGAATCTGAACCAATATGTATCTGAAACCCTCTAATCCAGCCAGCATTCTGGTAAACCTCCGCTGCACCATCTTCAAAGCCTCCACACCTTTCCTGTAATGAGGTGACCAGACTGCACACAATGCTCCAAATGTGGCCTATGCTAAGTCCGATAGTGCTGCATCATAACTTCCTAGCCTAATCAAAACCCCTAGCAATGAAGGCAATCATACCATATGCCTTCTTTACCACCCTATTTACTTGTGCTGCCACCTTAAGTGAGCTATGAACTTAGACTCCAAGATCCCTCTGCACATCATCATTGTTAAGGGTCATGCTATTAATGTATACGCTCTCCTTACATTCGGCTTCCCAAAGTGCAACACATCACACCTGTTCAGGTTAAACCCAATCTGCCATTTCTCTTTCCATTTCTACAGTTGATCTGTATCTTCTGACAGCATTTCTCACTATCTGCCACTCCTCCAGTGTTGGTATCACCAGCAAACCTATTCACCCAATTAGCTATTTATGTCCAGGTAATTTAACTATCTATCATATTTGATCTTATCTATCTATCTATCTATCTATCTATCTATCTATCTATCTATCTATCTATCTATCTATCTATCTATCTATCTATCTATCTATCTATCTATCTATCTATCTATCTATCTATCTATCTATCTATCTATCTATCTATCTATGTGTGTGTGTGTGTGTGTGTGTGTGTGCCTGACTTGTGGCTGCCAGCCTTTGATTCGTTGCTACGCCAACACCAGACGCAGAATCGCCGAGATTTTTTCAATTTCGGTAGAGATTTCACTTTTCATTCTAAGTATCCACTCCTGATTAAATGTTGTCGTGTTTATGTACACATTTTTAATAAAATCCTTCTCCCCCCCCCCAAATTTCAAAAGAAAACAGCTTCTCACCCATAGAATGTTGGTGAACATCGTGTGATGTCAGAATGCCCAATGCTCACAGATGTCCAATCGGAATGGATCAATTTACATATGCCTTTGACCCCCACCCCTCTCCCCCTCCCCCCCCACTCTTCCACTTCTCTCCCCCCCCTCCCCCTCCCACTCCCCCTCTCCCACTCACTCTTTCCCCCTCTCCCCCCCCCCTCCCCTCCACAATCTTCCCCCTCCCTCCCCTACCCCATCTCCCCCTCCCCCCCTCCCTCCACCATCCCTCCCCTCATCCCCCAAACCTCTCTCCCCCTCCCCCCATCGCTCTCTGCTCCCTCCCCCACCCCCTCTCCTCCCCCTCTCCATCTCCCTCTCCTCCCTCCCCCCCCTCCTCCCACCCACATCCCTCTCTCCCGTAGCCCCATTTCCCTCCTCCCCTCCCTCCCCCTCCTCCCACCCCATCCCTCTCTCTCCCCCTTCACCTCCCTTCCCTCTCCCCCTTCCCAGCCGCACCCCCTTCCCTCTCTCCCCTCCCCCACCCCCCTTGCGTCCCCCCCCCCCCTTCCCTCTCTTCCCACCCCCCCCCCCTCTCTCCCCCCCTTCCCCCCCTTCCCCCCCCCCCCTCTTCCCCCTCCATCCACATTCCCCTCTACCCCCCTACCCCATCTTCCTCCTCGCCTCCCTCTCCTCTCCCCCACACTTCTTTTTGCCCTCCCCTCCCTCTCCTCCCCTCCCCCACCCCTCTCTCCTCCCCCCCCTCCCCCCTTCCCTCCTCCACCTCCCCCCCCCCCCCCCCTCCCCCCTTCCCTCCCTCCCCCCCCCCTCCCTCCCTCCCCCCCCTCCCCCCTCCCTCCCTCCCCCCCCACCTCCCCTTCCTTCTGTCCCCCCCCTCTATCCCTCCTCCCCCCCCCCCCTCCCCCTACCCCTCTTCAGCTTAAGGAGAGAGGGGAAATCCTTTAGGACCGAGATGAGAAAAAAACATTTTTCACACAGAGAGTGGTGAATCTCTGGAATTCTCTGCCACAGAAGGTAGTTGAGGCCACAGTTCATTGGCTATATTTAAGAGGGAGTTAGATATGGCCCTTGTGGCTAAAGGGATTAGGGGGGTATGGAGAGAAGGCAGGTACAGGATACTGAGTTGGATGCTCAGCCATGATCATATTGAATGGCGGTGCAGGCTCTAAGGGCCGAATGGCCTCCTCCTGCACCTAATTTCTATGTTTTCTATGTTTCCCTCTCCTCACCCCCTCTCCCTCTCCTCCCCCTCCTCCTCCCACCCCATCCCTCCCCGCCCCCCCCCAACCCCCTTCCCTCTATCCCCCACCCCTCCCCCATCACTCCCCCCGCCCCCAACCCCTGTCCCACTTCCACAACCCCCTACCCCTCTCCCCCTCCCTCCCCACTCTTCCCCTTCTCTCCTCCTTACCCCACCCCTCTCCCTCCCCCACCCTCTCTCTCTCCCCCTCCCCTTCCCCTTCGCTCGCTCACCTTTCTCCCCCCCACCCCTTCCCCTACCCCTCTGTCCCTCTTCCACCTTTACCCCTACCCCCACTCCCCCTCCCTCTCTCCCATTTCCACCACTCCCCCCCTACACCTCTCCCCCTCCCTCCCCATTCTTCCACATCTCCCCCATCCCTCCCCATCTCCCTCCCCTACCCATCTCTCTCCCCCTCTCCCTTCCCTCTCCCTCCCCCACTCTTCCCCCTCTCCCTCCGCTCTCCCTCTCCCTCCACACTCTTCCCCCTCTCCCTCCTCCCTCCCTTCCATCCTCCCTCCCTCCTCTCCCCCTCCCCCACCCTCTCCCCCCCTCCCCCCCCACCCCTCTCTTACCCCCTCCCCTCCCCCCCTCTCTCCTCCTTCCTTTTCCCCCCCTCTCTCTCTCCCTCTCCTCCTCACCCCTCCCCCTCCTCCCCTCCCCACCCCTCTCCCCCTTCTCTCTCCACCCACCTCTCCCCCGTACCCATCTCTGCTTCTTTCACCACTCCCCCCTACCCCCTGCCCCTCCCCACTCTATCCCCCTCCCTCACCACTCTTCCCCTCCCCCCCCTCCTACCCCTCTCCCCTACTATCCCCCCTTCCCCCACCTCCCACCACTCTCCCCCTCCCCTCCACACTCTTCCCCCTCTCTCCTCCCCCCTTCCCCTTCCCCTCCCCCCCCCTCCTCTCCCCCTTCTCCCTCCTCCCCCCCTTCCCCCACCCCTCCCCCAGCCCTCTCTCATCCCCTCCCCCCCCCCACCCTCCTCCTCCCCTTCCCCCCCTTCTCTCTCCCCCTCTCTCCATCTCTCCTCACCCCTCTCCCCCTCCTCCCCTCCCACTCCTCTTCACCCCCATCTCCCCCCCCTCTCCCTTCACCTCTCTCTTGCACCACTCTCCGCTACCCTCTCTCCCACCCCCTACCCCTCCCCTCCCCCCCCTTCCTGCCCTCCCCACTCTCCTCCCACTCCCCTCCTCCCCATATCCCCCTCCCTCTCTCCCCCTACCCCGCTCTCCTCTCCCTCCCAAATCTCTCCTGATTCCTCCTCCCATTCTCCCCTCTTCTCACCCTCCCCTCTCCCCACACCGTCTCCTTCCCCCCCCCCCCCGCCGCCCACCTGTGTGTTTTGGGGGTGGTTAGTGTGAGTGTGATGCCGCAGCACCCCACCCCCCCCAGCAAACGCGCGTTGGGGAAACAGACCCAACGGGTCTGCACTTGATCTAGTATACTTTTAAAATTTTTGTGGGTGTGTGTGTGTCATTTTGCGTGTGAAACGTATCTCCTCGAAAACCAGACGCCGAAATGGGAATTTTTTTTTGCCTACATATTTTCCTTGAGATTTTAGAAATCCATTCCTCTGTACATTTGGTACATTATTTTCCCTACTTTTTTAATTAAAATTGTTGACCAATCTGACCTTTTTTTTAAAAATCTGACCACTGTCCAGCTCTTGACGTTACAATAACAGGAATTTTTTTACATCTTCTGGTAGAAATTTTCTTTATGATGTCAAAATTAAAGACTGCCCAGCTGCTGACCTCACAATGACTTTTCTTGTGGCCCCGCCCCCGCCGCTCTGGATTAATGCAGCTGCTGTCAACTCGCATGCGCAGTTTTTCACAAAGTTTTTCTTCTCCTCACTGCCCGTGCAGCTTGCGAAGCCACGCACCTCCCATCCCCCGCCTGCCCGCCCGCTCATTCCAGCTGTGGGTTGCCAGAGAGTCAGAGGCTGGTTCTGTCTCTATCCGCATTTCGCAGCCCACTCACTTGCCCGGCTCCCCTCCACCCCCCCCCCCCCCCCCCCCCCCCCCCTCCTCTTCTCGCCTCCTCCCCTCTCCTCCCTCTCCTCTCTACCCGTAACAGGAGACGACCTCCACTCCGGGGAGGCCCGATCGCCTGTCCCACCCCCTCACCCCGGCTCTGTCACGCAGGTGGGTGCGCTTCCCTTTGCGGCAGCCACGATCGGCTGGTTCCCCGCTGCTTTTCAATGTCCTCGGGAACACGCGAGCTGCCACCCCCCCCTCCTCTCTCTCTATCTCTCTCCCTCCTCTCTCTCTCTCCCCCCTCTCCCCTCCCCCCTCTCCCCCTCTCCCCCCTCTCCCTCTCCTCCCCTCTCTCTCCTCCCCTCTCCATCTCTCCCCTCTCCTCCCCTCTCTCCTCTCCCCCTCTCTCTCCTCCCCTCTCTCCTCCCCCTCCCTCCCATCTCTCCTCCCATCTCTCTCTCCCCCCCTCTCCCCCCCCCCCCCCCCCCCCCTCACCCACCCTCCTTCTCGTCCCCTCCACCCCCCGTTGGGGGAACAGACCCAACGGGTCTGCACTTGGTCTAGTATACTTATAAAACTCTGATTGTTTATTTGTTTGCTTGTGTGTGATTCACATCTTCTTGTGCTAATGGGCTGATGACGTCAAAATGCCTCTTTCAAGGCGCAGCCTGTTGGCCACTGTTTTACACGAGCTGCGAGCTAAGTGCTCCCCCCCCGCATAACTCGCCCCCAACGGCAACTCGCACTCCGAGAGATCCCGAGGAGCAGGTGAGTGCGGCCGGCCGTATCGCCCCGCCCCACCCACAGCCCAGCAGCCCTCACCCCCCCAGGGCTCTGGAATGAGAACCCGAGAGATGCCCCCGGAGCATCCAAGTGATGAGGTCGCAAAGAGCGACACGCAGTACGCTCGCGCCTCGGCTCAAGAACCCGAGACATGGCCGTCCGAATGGGGGGGTGCATTGGGTGCGGTCGCACACCCTATTTTTCCAGAGTAAAAAAAAGTTCAGAGAGAAACAAAATGGAAGGAATTTACCCGAAATTCGGGAAATTCTAGTTCCGGGCCGCGGGATGGTTTGAAAAATAAAATATTTGTGACCATCCGCGCTTGCGCAAGTGGGGGAAGCTGGTGACGCGGTAGCGACGCAAAATTACGCCATCTCCGCGAGCGCGCAGTGGGCGGGATCAACGCCACCATTTTCAATGCATCGCCTCGACATCCCGGGCCTAGTTGGGTAAGTGGGACCGTGAAATGTTGCGTTGCGGGGAGGGGAAATCTGTTTGTTTTATATCGGGGCTGTTAAACTACCTGCGAAGGGTTCGATCCGACCCGCGGGATGATTTGGGGAAAAAAAAGGGAGTGCCCGTTTCTCCAGGCCCAGGGGGAAGCGGGAGCGACTCACTCTGAACCCACTCCTGGCAGCGGCCATGACCTGACACCAGGCGCCGCACCGGCCGGGTCTACGCCACACAACCCCTCTCCCCGCCACGAGCCCTCGCTTCCCCCCCGCTGGGCCCAAGCCTGCGACCAGCGATCCTCCGCACACCATCCAACACGCGCTAGGGCCAATTTATACAAACCAGGTGCGCCGTTGTAGTGCGGGAGGAAAACCTAACCCTAACCCGAGGTTGATAGGCTTGGTATAAGTATAAATTGACCCTAGCTTGTGTGGGATAGTATGCGGGGGATCGCTGGTCGGTGCGGACTGAGTGATCCGAAGGGCACTGTATCTCGGAACTAAATGGAGTAAATGTGGTGCTTGAGGAGTATAAAGAATGTAAAAAGAATCTTAAGAAAGAAATTAGAAAAGCTAAAAGAAGATATGAGGTTGCTTTGACAAGTAAGATGAAAGTAAATCCAAAGGGTTTCTTCAGCTATATTAATAGCAAAAGGATAACAAGGGATAAAATTGGTCCATTAGAGAGTCAGAGTGGACAGCTATCTGCAGAGCCAAAAGAGATGAGGGAGATATTGAACAATTTATTTTTTTCGGTATTCATCAAGGAGAAGGATATTGAATTATGTGACGTAAAGGAAACAAGTAGAGTAGCTATGGATACTTTGAGATTCAAAGAAGAGGAAGTACTGACACTTTTGAAAAATCTAAAAGTGGATAAGTCTCTAGGTACTTACAGGATATTCCCTAGGACATTGAGGGAAGTTAGTGTAGAAATTGCAGGGGCTATGACAGAAATATTTCAAATGTCATTAGAAACGGGAATAGTGCCGGAGGATTGGCGTACTGCGCATGTTCCATTGTTTAAAAAGGGGTCTAAGAGTAAACCTAGCAATTATAGACCTGTTAGTTTGACGTCAGTGGTGGGCAAATTAATGGAAAGGATACTTAGAGATAATATATATAAGCATCTGGATAAACAGGGTCTGATTAGGAACAGTCAACGGATTTGTGCCTGGAAGGTCATGTTTGACTAATTTTCTTGAATTTTTTGAAGAGGTTACTAGGGAAATTGGAGTGTTGTCTATATGAATAGAAGAATAGAATAGAATACGTTTTCTTGTCATTGCACAGCAACTGTACAACACAATTTCAGTGCATCTCCTTCTGTGGTACACAATAGAAGGCACAGGATAAAAAGATTTAAAAGAACAAAAACCCAATCAACCATTAACTCTCATATTACCGGCAAGATCAATGAATAAAATAAATAAATAGATAGTGGAAATATTGCACGTTATATTGCACACAGTGGACTTCAGAAAGGCCTTTGATAAGGCTCCACATGGAAGGTTCAATTGTTGGGCATTAATGGTGGAGTAGCAAGATGGATTCAACAGTGGGAGATGCCAGAGAGTAATGGTGGATGACTGACTTGTCAGGTTGGAGGCCGGTGACTAGTGGGGTGCCACAGGGATCTGTGTTAGGTCCACTGTTGTTTGTCATATGCATCAATGATCTGGATGATGGTGTGGGAAATTGGATTAGTAAGTATGCAGATGATACTAAGATAGGTGGTGTTGTGGATAATGAAGTAGATTTTCAAAGTCTACAGAGAGATTTAGGCCATTTGGAAGAGTGGGCTGAAAGATGGCAGATGGAGTTTAATGCTGATAAGTGTGAGGTGCTACATCTTGGCAGGACAAATCAAAATAGGACGTACATGGTAAATGGTAGCGAATTGAGGAATGCAGTTGAACAGAGGGATCTAGGAATAACTGTGCATAGTTCCCTGAAGGTGGAATCTCATGTAGATAGTGTGGTAAAGAAAGCTTTTGGTGTGCTGGCCTTTATAAATCAGAGCATTGAGTATAGAAGATGGGATGTAATAAAATTGTACAAGGCATTGGTGAGGCCAATTCTGGAGTATGGTGTACAATATTGGTTGCCAAATTATAGGAAGGATGTCAACAAAATAGAGAGAGTACAGAGGAGATTTACTAGAATGTTGCCTGGGTTTCAGCAACTAAGTTACAGGGAAAGGTTGAACAAGTTAGGTCTTTATTCTTTGGAGCGCAGAAGGTTAAGGGGGGACGATAGAGGTCTTTAAAACGATGAGAGGGATAGACAGAGTTGACGTGGATAAGCTTTTTCCATTGAGAGTAGGGAAGATTCAAACAAGAGGACATGATTTGAGAATTAAAGGACAGAAGTTTAGGCATAACATGAGGGGGAACTTCTTTACTCAGAGTGGTAGCTGTGTGGAATGAGCTTCCAGTGGAAGTGGTGGAGGCAGGTTCGATTTTATCATTTAAAAATAAATTGGATAGGGATATGGACGGGAAAGGAATGGAGGGTCTGAGTGCAGGTAGATGGGACTATATCCCAAAGTCTGCATTTATCCCATAGTCAATGTTACTAAAATAGATGATGAGGTCTTTGTGCAGTACTATTAGTGGGATATAGCTGTCACAGGCTGAGTCCACAAATGGGGGGTGTCGGGGAAAGTGGCGGGGGGGGGGGGGGGGGGGTTGGAGAATGGGTGAAGGGAGGGAGAGCGGGGAAGGGGATGTGAGGGGAGGGGAGGGAGCAGAGCTCAAAATTAACGGTTGCCAATGGCCACCTAAAGTCCCGCCGGTTAAACTAAAATATCCTGACTAAATGGCATAAAGTATTCACAACAAATGCAAATTGTCCAGGACAAATCAGGGCCAGCAACAAATGACCTCAGGCGGGATGGTGCCCTTATAGGCCAAATGCTGGTTGACAATGTGTCTGATAGTTTTAGCATTGGTGAATTTAGGCAGACGTATCAACAAGATGTGCACAGCAAGAAATATTCTAAGACAGTAATGAAATGAACTGCTTAATTTGATTTAGTAGTATTAGTTCATAAAATCTACATTAAAAATAAAAATCTGATTACAATGCCCATGAAGTTAATCAGATACTCATAAACCGATCTGTTCTTAGGGGAAGGAAACTAGTCTGCATCTATTTTGGACTGTGTGTGACTTCAGACATACAACATTGGTGCCTTACAAGTTATGATCTTGAGAATGAATGAACAAATGAATGGAATCTGTTATTTCACATAAAATATTTAACAGAACAATGCCTCCATTCAAATGAATAAAAGTTCAATTGAAGTTCAGTTGATATCAGCTGGCATTTACTGATAATGCATCAAAGTTTATTAAAAATGAAAACTTTTCTTTAAGATTTCTCACTGAATGGTATATTGTGAGCAAAAAGTAGAAATATCTTATTTTGCTCATGCTTGTTTTTCTGTCTTGCAGGCAATTTAGAACTGCTTTATGATGAGCTATTTTCGAGTGAGCAGAAGCATGAAGGAAACATTGTTAGTAAATTCATGGATCATAGGAGTCTCATTTACTTTCCCCCTTTGGGGTTACTTGTCTTAATTCAGGCCAGTGATATTGCACTTGGATGTATTGCATCCTATAACATAAAAATGATGATTCTTAAATAAGTGTTAAAAGAAAAAGAGCAGTGAGCAGAAATGTGGGATTAGAATGAGCATAATCAAAAGGGTCATAGGAAAGATATATCTCTCATATATAGATGGAGAGAGGTTTGTAGGATGTTTCTAAGAGTAAAACCAGGGGAATTGAATACAGTAAACCCTCATTTTAACAGACCTCTTTATAACAGATTTTGGTTATAGTGGACTGACCTACCATGCTACCCCTGGCTCACGCCGTCTCCCCTGTCACCTCCAGATGGCGCCACTTGGCCAGCTGACCCCTACACCCCCGACCTCGCACCACTTCTACGCCGGTCTTTCTGCTGCTACCGTAGGCCCACATAGCTTCCAGGCCGCTCCTGCACTGCCACAGCTACCAGCCGCCCGAGGGTCACTACCATTGACTTTGCTGATCCTTGCCTCTCCCCCGGCTGCCTGCAGCTGAATTCCAGGCACAGTTCCAGACCGAGAGTCTGAAGAGTCTCAACCTGAAACGTCACTTATCCATGTTGTCCAGAGATGTTGCCAGACCTGCTGAGTTACTCCAGCACTTTGTGTCCTTTTGTGTATTAACCAGCAACTGGAGTTGTTTGTTTCTACAACATCCAATGACATTCCTTACCTGGTTATAGCAGACAATCGACAGTGATGGGCACCATCTTCCCCCCCCCCACGGTCTGTTCTAACAAGGGGTTACTTGAGTGATTGGAGGGCAGAGTGTTAGAATAGGTGTAGTGAGAATTCAAAGAGCTATTGTGGAGCAATATTTGAAAATGAATGATGAGATTAATGAGGATGTTGCTGGGACTAGGGGGTGAACAGGCTGGACTGATTTTTCTGGAGCGCAGGAGGCCGATGGGCGAGAATATGGAGATCTATAAAATCATGAGGGTCATGGATAAAATGGATTGTCTCAGTCTTTTTCCAAGGGTAATGTAGTCAAACACTAATAGTTTTAAGATAGGAAATAAAAGATAGGAACCCGAGAGACATGTTTGCACACGGTGGGTCTTGAATATGAGGAACATGCTGCAAAGGAAGTGGTAAAGGCAGGTACATTTACAATGTTTGAAAGTCATTTGGAGACGTTCATGAGTAGGAAAGTTTTAGCGGGATATGGGCCAAATGTAGGCCATCCATCTTGATCAGTATGGATGAGTTTCACCATAGAGCCTGTTTCTATACTATATAGCACCATGACTATATTAAATATGATTTTGATCCAGTTATGATGAAATGTGAATGATTTCAAGGCCCAAATCATGTGTAACTACCTGGCATAGAGTCATATGGCATGGAACTGGCACTTTGACCCAAGATAGTACCTGTTCCATATCCCTCTGATCCTTTCCTATATATGTGGTAAGGGGTGTGCTGATGAGACTGCTGTGCTTATATCTGGTTGGTTTTAGCGAGCTAGGACATTAATCTTTTGCTGCAGGATAACCAGCTCTTAGTATATCTGATGCAAGAGGCTGATGCTGAAATTTTAGAAAAAAGGGGGAGCAGCTGGACGAACTAAGTGGTTAGTCAGCCTCTGTGGAGGGAAATGGACAGTTTTGAGGTGGAGAAGCATCTAAATGAAGGGCCTCAACCCCAAACATCGACTGTCCATTTGCTTCTACAGATGTTGCATGACCCGCTGAATTCTTCTCCTGGCGAGGATCTGCTCTCCTTAGTATGGCAGGTTCAGTCACATTACTGGTGAAATGTAATACCCCTCCCCCAGCATGTTGGGGGTGAGGGATTCAGCTAGTAAATAGATTCTCATATGGACAATGGTCGTCACTTAGCACTTACCCGATGTGAATGTTAATTGATACTTATCAACCCATACCTGATGTAAATCAGATTATGTTGCACTTGCTTAACAATAGACAATAGGTGCAGGAGTAGGCCATTGGGCCCTTCGAGCCAGCACTGTCATTCACTGTGATCTTGGCTGATCACCCACAATCAGTATGTTTAAGAAGGAACTGCAAATGCTGGAAAATTGAAGGTAGACCAAAATGCTGGAGAAACTCAGTGAGTGAGGCAACATCTATGGAGCGAAGGAAATAGGCAACGTTTCGGTAGAAACCCTTCTTCAGACTGATGGGGGGGTGGGGGGGGGCGAGAAGAAGAAAGGAAGATGAGGAGCCAGTGGGCTGAGGGAGAGCTGAGAAAGTGAGAAGAAAGTAGGGACTATCTGAAATTAGAAAAGTCAATGTTCATACCTCTGGGGTGCAGACTGCCTGTACAGGGCGGAATATGAGGTGCTGCTCCTCCAATTTACGGTGGTCCTCACTCTGGCCATGGAGGAGGCCCAGGACAAAAAGGTCAGATTCAGAATGGGAGGAGGAGTTGAAGCGTTGCCACCAGGAGATCAGGTTGGTTATTGCGAACCGATCGGAGGTGTTAAGCGAAGCGATCGCCAAGCCTACGCTTGTGCTCACAGATGTAGAGCAGCTGACATCTGGAGCAGCGGATGCAATAGATGAGGTTGGAGGAGGTGCAGGTGAATCTCTACCGCATCTGGAAAGACTGCTTGGGTCCTTGAATGGAGTCAAGGGGGGAGGTAGAGCGAGAAGTGTAGCATTTCTTACGGTTGCAAGGGAAAGTGCCCGGAGAGAGGGTGGTATGGGGGAGAAGGGCCAAATTGACCAGGGAGTAACAGAGGGAGCGGTCTCTGCGGAAAGCAGACAGGAGAGGAGGTGGGAAGATGTGGCAAATGGTGGGATCACGTTGGGGGTGGCAAAAATGTCGGAGGATTATTTGTTATATTTTACGGCTGGTGGGGGTGGAAGGTGAGGACAAGGGGGATTCTGCCCTTGATACGAGTAGGGGGGTGGGGAGTGAGAGCAGAGTCATGGGATATAGAAGAGACCCTGGTGAGAGCCTCATCTATAGTAGGGGAGGGGAACCCCCGTTCTCTGAAGAATTATTACATTTCCGATGCCCTGGTGTGGAACACCTCATCCTGGGTGCAGATGCGGAGTAGATGGAGGAATTGGGAGTAGGGGAAGGAGTCCTTACAGGAAGCAGGGTGGGACGACTACTGACCGACATCCACTATAAGCCCACTGACTCCCATGGCTATCTGGGCTACGCTTCTTCCCACCCTGCTTCCTGGAAGGACTCCATCCCCTACTTACTCTCCTTATTCTTAAACTGTGGTACCTGGTTCTGGACTCCACCAACATCGGAACATGTTTCCAGCCTCTAGCGTGTCCAATCCCTTAATAATCCTATATGTTTCAATAAGATCAATTATCTGAATGGCGGCCGATTAGGAAAAGGGGAGATGCAATGAGACCTGGGTGTCATGGTAGACCAGTCATTGAAAGTAGGCATGCAGGTGCAGCAGGCAGTGAAGAAAGCAAATGGTATGTTAGCATTCATAGCAAAAGGATTTGAGTATAGGAGCAGGGAGGTTCTACTGCAGTTGTACAGGGTCTTGGTGAGACCACACCTGGAGTATTGGATACAGTTTTGTTCTCCTAATCTGAGGAAAGACATTCTTGCCATAGAGGGAGTACAGAGAAGGTTCACCAGACTGATTCCTGGGATGTCATACTTTCATATGAAGAAAGACTGGATAGACTCGGCTTGTACTCGCTAGAATTTAGAAGATTAAGGGGGGATCTTATAGAAACTTACAAAATTCTTAAGGGGTTGGACAGGCTAGATGCAGGAAGATTGTTCCCGATGTTGGGGAAGTCCAGAACAAGGGGTCACAGTTTAAGGATAAGGGGGAAAACTTTTAGGACCGAGATGAGAAAAACATTTTTCACACAGAGAGTGGTGAATCTCTGGAATTCTCTGCCACAGAAGGTAGTTGAGGCCAGTTCATTGGTTATATTTAAGAGGGAGTTAGATGTGACCCTTGTGGCTAAAGGGAAGGAGAGAAGGCAGGTACAGGATACTGAGTTGGATGATCAGCCATGATCATATTGAATGGCGGTCGGTGCAGGCTCGAAGGGCCGAATGGCCTTGTTACGACTCCCGAATGCAGGTACTTCAGAGACGCGTTACACAAGGCAAAAACCAGGTTCAAGTTCAAAAATAGTTTTGATTATTTAATGGAACACAAAACCCAAACCTGATTTAAACAACCCAGTCAGGGATATGACTGACAAACAATTTAACAGTGCTCCAGCCAGCCACGTGATGGACCGTCGAACCGGAGACTCTAAAACCTGCCTAAAGAGATATAACCCTGAAACAAAATACACGAAAACACTAAGGTCAGCCCTTATCCGTCCCAATTCAATATTTGTTACCAAGGAATGGTGAAAGTACACAAAATTCTATGCCATGTGGCCAGGCCTCCCTCGGCTCACACCAGCAGTCTGCTCATTAGTCAGGGTCGACGAAGAAGAGGGAGAATCCTGGGAAGCTCTGGTATTTAAGCTTCAGATGAGTCACCCGTCACCTGACGCCACTTGGCCAATCGGGTACAGGAGCCTTTAACCCCTTGATTCCAGACTCACAGCCACGTGGCCTGTACTCGGGAGAAAGTACAGAGAAGTACATAGCATTCACCAGGAGGGGGAAGCGCCTAACAGGCCTACTCCTGCACATATTTTCTATGTCTATGTTTCTATGTTGAAAGCATCCAGAGAACCAGCCTCTATTACCCTCTGAGGCAGCAAATTCCACACACTCAGAACTCTCTGTGTGAAAACTTAGAAGGTGTACAGATGATCAATGGTTAGCTAAAGGGCCTCTTTCCATGCTGTATGTCTAAATGAAACTAACCAAAGCCATCTTCTCATCGCTTTGTTTCATTCTCACACCAACCAGCCTGTCCTCAACCTCTCCCACTGCCAGGGTGAGGCCAGATGCAAACCAGAGAAATACGACCTATGGCCACGGCAGTAGCACAGAATTTCCCCGCCCTATCCTTTTCCCTCTCCTCGTCGACCCAGGTCCACTCATACAGCCCCTTTCCACTATGCCCCCAGCCAACTCCTTGCTCTCTTGTTCCCATCTGCCACCTTGTATTTTGACTCCTCCCACTTTATCCAAATCAAAGGTGTAGCCATGGGCACTCTCATGGGCCCAAGCTGCCTTTTTGTCGGGTACATCAAACAGTCCTTATTCCAGAGGTACACTGGTCCTACCCCTCAACTCTTTCTCCACAACATTGACGACTGCATTTGTCCAGACTCATGGACTTTATTTATTTCACCCCTAACTTTCACCCTGCCTTCAAATTCACTTGACTATCTCAGACACCTTTCTCCCCTTCACAATTTCTCCGTCTCCATCACAGGAGACAGACTATCGACGGACACCTATTACAAACCTACTGACTCCCGCAGCTATCTGGATTACACTTCTTCCCACCCTGGCTGTTGCAAAGATGCTATTCCCTACTCACAGTTCCTCCGTCTATGCCCCATCTGCTTCCAAGATGAGGTGTCCCATACCAGGTACCGAGATGTCCGCATTCTTCAGGGAACATAGGTACCCCCTTCTTTGATGATGGGGTCCTCACACGTGTCTCCGCTGTGTCCCATAGTTCTACTCTTGCTCCACCTCCCCGCAGATGCAACATGGACAGAATCCCCCTGGTTCTCACCTTTTACCCTGCCAGCCTCTGCATCCAACACATTATCCTCCAACATTTCCGTCACCTCCTAAGGAATCCCACCACCAATCACTTCTTCCCATCTCCATCCCTTGCCGCCTTCTACAGAAACTGCTCCCTCCGTAACTCCTCAGTTAACTCATCCCTTCCCAACCAAACCACTGCCTCCCCAGGTACTTTCCCCTGCAACCGCAGGAGATGCAACTTGTGTTCTTACATTTACTCCCTCGACTCCATCTCGGGACCCCGACCGTCCTTCCAGGTTAGACAGAGATTCACATGTACCTCCTCTAACCTCACTACTGCATCTTGGATAGGTTGGGTAAGTGGGCAGATGCAGTATACTGTGAATAAATGTGAGGTTATCCACCTTTGTGGCAAGAACAAGAAGGCAGATTATTATCTGAATGGTGTCAGATTAGGAAAAGGAGAGGTGCAACGAGACCTGGGTGTGCTTGTACACCAGCCACTGAAAGTAAGCATGCAGGTGCAGCAAGCAGTGAAGAAAGCTAATGGCATGTTAGCCTTCATTGCGAAAGGATTTGAGTTTAGGAGCAAGGAGGTCCTACTGCAGTTGTACAGGGCCCTGGTGAGACCACACCTGGAGTATTGTGTGCCGTTTTGGCCTCCTAACTTGAGGAAAGACATTCTTGCAATTGAGGGAGTGCAGCGTAGGTTCACCAGGTTAATTCGCTGGATGGTGGGACTGACACATGTGAAAGCATGGTTCGACAAGGCTTGTATTGACTGGAATTCCACCAGGGGCCACAGTTTCAGAATAAGAGGTAAGCCATTTAGAACGGAGATGAGGAAACGCTTTTTCACGTAGAGAGTTGCCAGTCTGTGGAATTCTCTGCCTCAGAGGGCGGTGGAGGACGGTTCTCTGGATACGTTCAAGAGAGAGCTAGGTAGGACTCTTAAAGATAGCGGAGTCAGGGGCTATGAGGAGGAGGCAGGAACGGGGTACTGATTGGGGATGATCAACCATGATCACATTGAATGGCGGTACTGGCTCGAAGGACCGAATGGCCTACTGCACCTATTGTCTACTTTCTTCTTCGTGCGTATGGCGTGCACAGTCTAAAGTTGTCGGACAACTTGTTCTATTTGATCTTATTTGATTATGCATGCCGGGTTGATTGCATTTGTCGAAACAGGGCGGACCACGTGAAGGTTGCAATCCCCCACCCCGTCTATTGTCTATAATTTAGAAGGATGAGAGGATATCTTATAGAAACATAACATTCTTAAGGGATTGGACAGGCTAGATGCAGGAAAAATGTTCCTGATGTTGGGGGAGTCCAGAACCATGCTCACAGTTTAAGAATAAGGAGTAGGCCATTTAGGACTGAGATGAAGCAAAACTTTTTCACCCAGAGATTTGTGAATCTGGAATTGTCTGCTACAGAAGGCAGTGGAGGCCAATTCATTAGATGTTTTCAAGAGAGAGTTAGATATCGCTCTTAAGGCTTACAGAATCAAGGGATATGGGGAAAAAGCAGGAACGGGGTAATGATTTTGGCTGATCAGCCATGATCATATTGAATGGCAGTGCTCTCTGCAAAGGCCGAATGGCCTACTCCTGCACCTATTTTCTATGTTTCTATCCAGTGTTCCTGGTGTGGGTACTTGTACATCGGCGAGACAAAACAAGTTGCTAGATGGAGTAGTTGTGGCAGGTACAATAACAACATTTAAAATATATTTGGGCAATTGCATGCATAGGAAAGATATAGAGGGATAAAGGCCAGGAAAATGGGACTAGCTTAGATGAGGCATTTTGTCGACATGGATAAGTTGAGCTGAAGGATCTGTTGCCATGCTGTATGACCCTGACTTTTATTTCTTAACTAGTTCCAGATTCTGTTGTCTTCTCTACTTCTCACTTCCCAGCCTCTGTTGCTACCTCTCCCTTTCCCTCGCCCACCTGATTGTTACCTCTCAATTGCTCGAAGGGCCGAATGGCCTACTCCTGCACCTAATTTCTACCCCCTTCTGTGTTCCATCCACCTATTGTACGGATGGGTGACTTTTTGGGTCGGGACCCTTCTTCGGGGTCTGAAACGACATCAATCCATTTTCTCCAAAGATGCTTCCAATCCCACTGTTACTCCATGACTTTGTCTTTTTTTTTTGTATAAACCACCATTCCTTGTGTCTCCACCTATTGCCTCTTAGCTCTTGCTCCACCATATACTGGCTACTTCGCCTCATTCTTTCAGTTCAGATGAAGGGTCTCCACCTGAAAAGTAACAGTCCATTATCCTCTAGCATCTCCTTTTTCTGCTCCATTCTCTTTTGAGCAAGGTGCGAGTGCACAGAAACAGGCCCACCAGCCCCTCCTGTGGCAGCAACTTAAGAGAAATCAAGCATAGCACTAGAGAACATAACTCAGATCTCTTTTAGAAACATAGAAAATAGGTGCAGGACTAGGCCATTCGGCCCTTCGAGCCTGCACCGCCATTCAATATGATCATGGCTGATCATCCAACTCAGTATCCTGTACCTGCCTTCTCTCCATACCCCCTGATCCCTTTAGCCACAAGGGCCACATCTAACTCAAATATAGCCAATGAACTGGCCTCAACTATCTTCTGTGGCAGAGAATTCCAGAGATTCACCACTCTCTGTGTGAAAAATGTTTTTCTCATCTCGGTCCTAAAAGATTTCCCCCTTATCCTTAAACTGTGACCACTTGTTCTGGACTTCCCCAACATCGGGAACAATCTTCATGCATCTAGCCTGTCCAACCCCTTAAGAATTTTGTAAGTTTCTATAAGATCCCCCCTCAATCTTCTAAATTTTAGCAAGTACAAGCCGAGTCTATCCAGTCTTCATATGAAAGTCCTGACATCCCAAGAATCAGTCTGGTGAACCTTCTCTGTACTCCCTCTATGGCAAGAATGTCTTTCCTCAGATTAGGAGACCAAAACTGTACACAATACTCCAGGTGTGGTCTCACCAAGACCCTGTACAACTGCAGTAGAACCTCCCTGCTCCTATACTCAAATCCTTTTGCTATGAATGATAACATACCATTTGCTTTCTTCACTGCCTGCTGCACCTGCATGCCTACTTTCAATGACTGGTGTACTATGACACCCAGGTCTCGTTGCATCTCCCCTTTTCCTAATCGGCCACCATTCAGATAATAGTCTACTTTCCTGTTTTTGCCACCAAAGTGGATAACCTCACATTTATCCACATTATACTGCATCTGCCATGCATTTGCCCACTCACCCAACCTATCCAAGTCACCTTGCAGCTTCCTAGCATTCTCCTCACAGCTCACACTGCCCCTAGCTTTGTGTCTTCTGCAAACTTGGAGATGTTGCATTCAATTCCCTCGTCCAAATCATTAATATATATTGTAAATAGCTGGGGTCCCAGAACTGAGCCTCTCAGTTTTAAAACCTCTCTCTCTCACTTTGAACCTATATCGTCTTATTTTGATAGCTACTATGAGGAGAAAATGATTTTGACTAACTACCCTATTTATGTTTCATAATTCTACATGCTTTCATCAGGCCACCGCTCATTTTGCTTTGCACTATGGAAAACAAGCCCGGCCTATCAAATCTGTCCCTTATTTAAAATCCTCTAAACCAGGAAACGTCTTAAATCTTTGTACTCTCTCCCACACAATCATGTTCAGATTGAGTTGTATAGCATGGAAACAGGCCTTTTGGCCCAACTCGTCTCTGCCGACCAATGTGCCCTATCTACGCCAGCCCCATTTGCCTGCGTTTGGCCCTTATCCCTGTAAACCTATCCTGCACACAATACTGCAGCCAGAGGAAAGGTTCTTTTGATCCTTATTTACTTTATTTTGACTGCAGTATTTTCTGTTTTAATCCACTGGAGAACACTTGGTCACAAATGTAGATATGAGCAGCACGGTGGCGCAGTGGTATTGTCGCTGCCTTACAGCACCGGAGACCCAGGTTTGATCCTGACTATGGGTACTTGTATGTACATTCTGATTCAGATTCAGATTCAATTTTAATTGTCATTGTCAGTGTACAGTACATAGACAACGAAATGCATTTAGCATCTCCCTGGAAGAGCGACATAGCAAACGATTTGAATAAATAATAATAAGTGTCCGGGGTGGAGGGTGGTGATTGGCAGTCACCGAGGTACGTTGTTGAGTAGAGTGACAGCCGCCGGAAAGAAGCTGTTCCTCGACCTGCTGGTTCGGCAACGGAGAGACCTGTAGCGCCTCCCGGATGGTAGGAGGGTAAACAGTCCATGGTTGGGGTGAGAGCAGTCCTTGGCGATGCTGAGCGCCCTCCGCAGACAGCGCTTGCTTTGGACAGACTCAATGGAGGGGAGCGAGGAACCGGTGATGCGTTGGGCAATTTTCACCACCCTCTGCAATGCCTTCCGGTCGGAGACAGAGCAGTTGCCATACCATACTGTGATGCAGTTGGTAAGGATGCTCTCGATGGTGCAGCGGTAGAAGTTCACCAGGATCTGAGGAGACAGATGGACCTTCTTCAGTCTCCTCAGGAAGAAGAGACGCTGATGAGCCTTCTTGATCAGAGTAGAGGTATTGTGGGTCCAAGAGAGGTCATCGGAGATGTTGACTCCCAGGAACCTGAAGCTAGAAACACGTTCCACCTCCGTCCCGTTAATGTGGATGGGGGTGTGCGTGCCGCCTCTGGACTTCCTGAAGTCTACAATGAGCTCCTTGGTCTTCTTGGTCTTGGTCTTCTTCTTGGTCTTCCTTGGTCTTCTCTCTGACCTGCGTGGATTTTTTCCAGGAAGCTCTGGTTTCCTCCTACATTCCAAAGACGTACAGGTTTGTAGGCTGATTGGGTTGATATAAATGTAAATTGGCCCCAGTGTGTGTGTAGGATAGTGTTAGTGTGCAGGGTTCGGTGGGCCGAAGGGCCTGTTTCTGCACTGGATCTCCAAATTATACTAAAGCTGAGTCTGGTACTGTCACCTAGATTCTAAATCTAAGTCAGCCAGTGAATGCCCTCAAACAATAAAACTTTGATGCTTATGTTTAAATTTGATATTGTGTTGTGTTACAAGACAAAAACATATAGGTGCATATGCATAGATTGTGCAATAAATTGTGAAGTACAGAGCAAGTGTGATGCTTTTTGTTCACTGTAGTCAAAATTACTCATCCCCTGACTTTTAGTAGAAAATGATTGGATGTGTATTTTGAAAGTTGGCAGTATGATTAGCCTGGGATTTTTTTGGAAATCTACCTGAAATGATCACTACCTCAAACCAGATTAGTTTGTCATATTGATGATGGTGCAATGAGATTTCTTGTTGACGTGAAGCGCAGAGTAATCAATATATGCTGATGATAGGCACAATTACAAATTTAACAATTAATGTAAAACAGCAGAAATGTGCGAAGATTATAGAAGTAGTGCAAACATTAATCTAGACTGCCTAATAGTTTTCTTGCTGAGCTGCTAAACGTATGCAGAATAATGCTGAGGTTATGTCATGACATTTAATTGACTGAAATGCTATTAGGTTTGAAATCTAGTAATTTTGGTAACAGTTGAAGTGGAGAGTGTAAAATAATCTTCACTCCTGAATAAGAGCATTGTCCTGTTACTATTTGGACAGAATAATCTATTGTTGAATGTTTCAAGAGCTATCTGATAATTTAATTCTTTCATTTTAATTAACAGTGCATTCGATGGAATATGACACAGTCAGAGTTGGCAGCACAAGCAGCTGATGAGCAGTAAGTGTTATGTCCTTTTTAACAGGACTTGTTTCTTGTGGTATCCACATCTGTGAGATATAGCGGCAAATTTTAATTGATTGGCAGAGTTGTGGTAAGGAACCATTTTTGTTTCAACTATAGAGAAGATAGAAGGCACAGATCCCTGCGGAACTCCACTGGTCACAGACCTCCACCCTGAATATCATCCTTCCATCACAATGCTCCGTCTTCAATCAGTTAGTCAGTTCTGGAATCTGGTATTCTGAATCCACGTAACCAAGTCACTGTACATCTTAATCGTCTAGATCAGTCTAACAAATGCTGAACTAAAATCCATGTAGACAACATCCACCACCCTACCCTCATCGATCACCTACACCACCTCCTCAAAAAACTCGATAAAGTTAGTAAGATATGATCTGCCGCATACAAAGCCATGATGAATGTCCCTAATTAATCCATTCTCATCCAAGCGGGAGTAAATCCTATTCTGAAAAATCCTCTCAAATAGCTTCCCTACCACAGATGTGAGGTTCACTGGCCTATATTTCCTTGGATTTTCTCTAGTTCCCTTCTTAAATAAAAGAACAACATTAGCTCCTCTCCAGGACCTCGTCCATACCTGAGAAAGATGCAACGATCTTTATCAAGGTTCCCGCAAGGTTCTCTCTTGCCTCTCTCAATAATGTGATATATAAATCTCATCAGGTCCTAGGGATTTACCCACGTTAATGCTCTTCAAGAGCCCAAGCACCTTCACATTCTTAAGGGCCTGTCCCACTTACGCGTCTTTGGCTCGCAAATTACGCGACCTCGTGGTCGCATGAGGCGTACGGGCACCGTATGGCTGCGCGGGGCCGGTCCCACTTAGAAGTGCGGAGGGGTATGAAGTTGTGCGGGGCCAGTTCCGACATCGCGAGGGGCTCCGAAATTCTTGCAATGAACGAAATCTTCGCGCGCCAACAGCCTGTCGCGGAACTGACGGCCAAAGTGGGACAGGCCCAAGACCCTGGCGCAACGCAACGTCTCACCTCCAACAGCAGCAGAAGCAGGCAATCGCCGAACTCGGCCTGGGGCTCACGGCCGTTGCTGTCTGGATCCGCCCCCACTTCTGCTCCCAGAGCGGGGCCAAGAAAATTGAACATAGACACAAAATACTGGAGTAACTCAGCGGGACCGGCAGCGTCACTGGAGAGAAGCAATGGGTGACGTTTCGGGTCAAGACCCTTTTCATGAAGTCTCGACACGAAACGTCACCCATTGCTTCTCTCCAGAGATGCTGCCGGTCACCGCTAAGTTACATCAACTTTGTGTCCATCTTCAAATGACGTCATGCGCTCCAGACAGCTGGGCGTACGCATGTAATGGCGCCCGACCTTCGCTCGATCGTCTCGGCTCAACGTGACCACGAGGTCGCGTAATTTGCCAAGGACACATAAGTGGGACAGGCCCTTTAATCTCAAACTGCCCTTGCACATCAGTATTCTCCACACTAATCTCACTGGCTTCCATGTCCTCCTTGGTGAAGACTGATGCAGAGTACTCGTTGAGGACCACAACTACTTCCCCAGACTCCAAGCATAAATTCCATGCTTTATTCTGAAGTGGTCCTTGCTTACTCTCCTGTTTTTAATGTAGGTCTAAAAAGCTTTGGAGTTTGCCTTAATCCAACTCGGTAAAGCCATTTTGAGGCACCTTTTGGCCCCTCTAATCACCTGATTGAGTTATTTCCTCCTTCTCTATATTCCACAAAGGTCCTGTCAGATTCCATCCTCGGAAATCTTGTATGTGCTTCCTATTTCTTTGTGACCAGGTTTACGTTGATGGTTATCCAAGGTTCCCTCACTTTGCATCTTTGTCCCTCCTTACATGCTGGTTCTTAACTTCGATCAACTAGCTTTTAAACGACTCTGTGTAAGATGTGGTCTTAGCCATTAACAACTGCTTCAAGAATGCCAAGACAATACGGGGACAATCCTGAGTCCCAGTATAACCATTCAGACACACGCAGAATACTGTAACTGGCTGCAAAGCGAAGTCAGGCAATATCATTGGTGATTCTGCAGCTCTACCTGATGAATTTAATAGATTCTATGCTCGCTTTGACTAGAAGGACAAAGAGGCGATAACATTCGTCCCATCAGACTCAAGTGTGCCTTTTCCCAGGGTCACTGTTGCAGAGGTTAGATCAGCCTATCTGAGGGTGAACCCATGGAAAGCAACTGGCCCAGACAGAGTCCCTGGCCGCATCCTTAGGAACTGCACAGGCCAACTAGCGGCAGTAATCACGGACATCTTTAATCCCTCCTTACACCGTTCTGAGGTACCCACCTGCTTCATGAAGACCACCATCATCGTGGTGCCAAAGAAAAACAAGATCTCATTTCTCAACGACTACCATATAACCATATAACAATTACAGCACGGAAACAGGCCATCTCGGCCCTACAAGTCCGTGCCGAACAACTTTTTTTCCCCTTAGTCCCACCTAGTCCAGTGGCTTTGACATCCACCATCATGAAGTGCTTTGAGAGGCTGTTTATGGAACAAATTAAATCCAGTTCACCAAGCAAAATTGACCCATTGCAATTTGCTTATCGCCACAACATGGCTAATGCCATCTCTGGCCCTACATTTATCCCTGCAACACCTGGATAAATGAGTCACCAACATCAGACTTATTTTCAGTCTACAGCTGCTTGTAGCAAATCTATGCGATCCAAACCCAACACCAAACTCCTGGAACTTGGAGTCAGCACTGCAATTGGATCCTCGACTTCCTGACCAACACCCAACAATCAGTGAGGATAGGAGACAAATCATCTTCTATGATAATCCTCAACACTGGTGCTCCACTAGACGAGACGGAGTAGAGAGGAGATTGAGAAACTCGTAACCTGATGTCAAGACAACAGCCTTTGTTAATGTCACATAGACAGTGATCGACTTCAGGAAGCAAAGCGGTACACATACCCCAGTATATATTGACAGCACTGAAGCAGGGATGGTTGAAAGTTGGAGTAAATATCATCAGCAACTTGTCCTGGACTAGCTATATCTAAGCAATGGCCAGGAAATTACACCAATGCCTTACTTCCTGAGTAAATATGGCATGTCTTCAACATCTCTCACCAACTTCTACAGAAGTGCTGTGGAAAGCATTTTAACAGGATGCATCACAGCAGGGTTTGGGGACAGCTCCATCCAAGAACGCAATAAATTGTAGCCCAGGCCATCAAGCAAACTAACCACCCTTCCTGTGACCATCTACACCATGCTGCCTTGGCAAGGCCACCAGCAATATCAGGAATGAGTCTCACCCCTCAGGCATCTTTAATTGGACTTTACAGTACTTTATCTTGCACTAAATGATATTCCCCCTATCCTGTACCGTGTGGATGGCTTAATTGTAATCACATAATCTTTCAGCTGACTGGATAGCTTGCAACAAAAAGCTTTTCATTGTACCTCGGTATATGTGACCATAAACCAAATTAAACAATAAACTATATCCAGTGTACCCTCCCGAGCTCTGCCTAATAGATTGCCTTGCTCCAATTTAGCACTTTCCCACAAAGTCTGCCTATATCCCTATTTAGAACAATTTTCAAAGCTTATGGAGTTGTGATTAATATACCCAATAATGCTCTTCTACTGAAACACCAGTTAACGGGCCAAGCTCATTTCTTAAGCTAAGCACCAGTGTTCCCTTCTTGGGTTGGACTATCTGAGGTTGGACCAAAGAACCCTCTTGAGATACACCTCACTAATTCTACACTGTCTAAACCTTTAGCAATGAGCAAGTCCTAGTCAATATTGGTAAAGTTAGTGGCTCACTAAGACAATCCTGTTGCTTTGGCACAATCTTGGTAATCTGTCTACATATCTGTTCCTCTATTTCCTGCTTGCTATTGGAGGACCTATAAATACAATCTCATTAGAGAATGCTTGCATCATTCTTATTTTCAAGCTCCACCCATTTCGCCTGTGTGAACGAACCCGCCAGTATGTCCTCTCTGGGAACCACCATGACAGTCTCCCTGATAGGTAGAGCAACTTCTTATCTCTTATGTCTCCCCCTCGATCAGGTCTAAAACATAGAAACCCTGGAACATTTGGCTGGCAGTCGTGTCCATCTCACAACCATGTTTCACAATGGCAACATCATAATCGCAAGCATGATCCTAAGTTCACCTTCATCTGTCTTACCTTTGAGACTTACTGATCCTAACTTCTACCTTCCCATCCCCTTCCAACTTCTGTCCTACAACTGGCTCCCCACCCCACTCCTTCTTTAAGTTTAAACTCTCAAGTTTATTCCAGTATCAAATGCATAGCCGAATGAAAATTAACCAATAGTTGTATAATCTCTTTGGAAATATGCATTATAAATTGCGATCTTAATTTGGAGTTATTTATTTATTTGTGAGGTTGCAAGTGACATCGACCTGTGAAAGCACTGACCAAGTGATCGGCATGTGATATTATTTCATATACTAATGCAAATGTCTCAATCTTAAGACACCTGTAGTGATCAATAGAAGAAATGTGTGTATTTCTTATTTAGACAATGCCAGATCCTGTATTGGAAATTGTAATGTTTTTCTCCCTTTCTCTAGACATGAAAACCATTCGGCCCCGTCCATTTTGTTTCATTCTCAGATAAAGAACATATGTCTTCTGGGTTTTCTGCTCGTCTTTACAATGATGCTTGTGGTATTTTCCAGTTTTTTCTCTCTTTTTCACTGGTCTTGTCAGAAATACTCTATTGCGGAATGCACAGACAGCAGCTTCTGGTCATTATTGAAAGCTTTACTATGCCCTCAAATCAGAGTAAGGTATGCAGCTCCTCCACCTGTTTGACACACTAATCATTGTAATTTTCAAAATAAACAGCACTTTTAAATTTTAAACAGTTGCAACCAAATTTATTGTTTGTAATTGATGTAATCTTTATTCCTCAGCTCTTCTCAGTTTATTTCTCAGTTCTTCAGTAACAGTACAATAATAGATTCCTAGATCTATTAACAATCCATCTACCTCTAAGGACAAGCAAATAACATCAGCCCTAATTTGCCTTTCTAGTTCTTCATCCCATGAACTTTCATTGTGCTTTGGGAGAGAGAACACCATTTCTTCCTTTGGACAATTATTCATTTCATCAGTTGGTCAATTTTCTGATTTTAACCACTGATGGAAGAGGAGAATTTGTAATATCTTTTCACATAGGGAAAGTAGTTTGTGTTCCTGGCCTTTGTTTTATCGTTTGAAAACACAGTTTGAAATGTTTCTGACAGTTAATGAAATACAACATATCGAAGAGTGCAAATTCATATTTTTCCTTGTAATAAAAATGTAATTTAAAAAACACAGGAAGAGCTCAGAAGCACAGTATAGCAGCATTTTGAATTGAGACCGTACATCAAGACTAAGAGGGAAGGGGAAATATTAGAATGCGAGGGAGGTGACTAAGGCTGCTAGGTAATGTGTAGCCAGAATAGAGCAAACACGATGGGCAGATAGACTCCACCTTACCATCATCCAGGGACCCAAACAACCCATCGAGGTGAGACAGAGCAACTCTTCCAGCCTGGTCTACTGCATTCCATGCCCACAGTGTGATCGCTTCTCCTGTGGTCAAACCAAGCAGAGACGAAGCAAGGGAAAACATTTATGAGGATTGGGGAGCTTTGTAAAATAGTGGTTGTGTTCGAGCACCTAAGTGGATCAGAGAAGAAAGGGTCAGAAAGGGGGCATAGGCTACCTGAAATTGGAAAATTCAATGTTCATGCTATTGAGCTGTAGAATATCCAGGCAAATACAAGGTGCTGTTCCTCTAACTTGCGTTTGACCTCACCCTGGCAATGGAGGTGGCTGTGGAGAGACAGGCCAGTGACCTGCCTTCTCCCCATAACCCTCGACACCTGTACTAATCAATAATCTATCTATCTCTGCCTTTAAAATATCCATTGACAGCCTCCACAGCCTTCTATGACAAAGAATTCCAGATTCACCACCCTCTGATTAAACAGTAGAATCACTTCATCTTATATTATGGAAACATACTAGAAATACTAGCTAGACAGACAGTGTCACGAGAGATGGTTAATCTCGCAGTCTCCAAAAATTCCACCATCTCTGAATATATCCAATACCTCGCAATTTCCCCAAAAGCAAAATCCAGAATCTTTGTTTTATTTTGTCTTACTAACCACCTATATATGCCTAATCACCAAAATTGAATCCGTTTTTGATTGACAAAATAATCAGGAATTACAGGCTACACTTTATTTAAAATATAACAATGAATTAAAACAGCAAAGTGAATTACATTTTTAGAAAAAGTCACAAATTTGTCAATTTCCAGTCCAACTTTTTTTTTGTACAAAGTTCACCACAGTATGAATGTTGGCAGGCTTTCACACCCATGGTATCCCTCTAAATTACCAAATGCATTAAATATCACAACATTGACTGCAGAAGTCACTCATCTGAACAGTCAATGGTGACTTACACCTGGTCAGGCTGCAGCCGCTAAGAGAGCTACCCATTTTGCAGTACCGTCTTTTAAATGTAGTTGTAAGCAGAGACCCTCTTCCAGCAATGCTGATTACAGGATATCTTGTATTCAGACAGTTTTGCAGTTCTGCAAACTACACTGCTGAAGCAAACACATCGTCAGCTGGGCAAATTGAAGTGCCGCAAGAATAACCAATTCAAAACTGATTAGCTATGAACCATTTAAAATCTGATATAAAGCACGTTTGTTCTTGGCAAATTTGGGGAGCCAATTACACTACCGTGAAAGCAATTTAACTGCTGAGCTTCCGCTAAAGCAATTTACTGAAGGAAATGTGAACTAACGGTGGATGAATTCACAATTTCAAAATCGTCCATTGGCACTTGTAATCTATTTGTTCAAGTGCAAAACAAAATAAGACATTCTAATACATTAAGTACATGCGATCCCTGGGTTCCTGAGAACTGTTGGTAACCCAAACATTTTGTAAGTCAAACACTGAATGTATGAGAGGATCAGACACAGCCGAGATGGAGGAGCAAGCAGCTATAGGAAGAGCTACAAGCCAGCCTCACTGACTGAATGGGTCTGCTCAGCGATCCCAGCTCTGCTCGACCCAGCCTTCAATTGTTGGGACTTGGGGTTGGAAGAGAAGTGGCCCGTTCCCAACCAGCAGAAGATACCTCACAGATCTTTGAACAGTCGGTACAGTGGTTCAAAACACTCAATTGCACCGAAAATAACACCTCTGCCTCCGCAATTAATCGATTCTAAATCACAAGACAGTCAGAACCTCATTAACAGGATGGAAATGTCAGAGGGCATGGCTTTACAGTGAGGGGCAAATTTTAAAGGCAATGTGCAGGGCAATTCCCCACCACAGAGGGTGGTGGGGGTGCCTGGAACATGCCATCAAGAATGATGGTGGAGGCAGATATAATTGGCATTTAAAAGGCTCTTAGATAATATAAGCACATGGATATGCAGTGAACGAAGGGATATGAATTATGTGTAGACAGGTGAGATTGGCATCATATTCGGCAGTCATCATGTCCTGGACGAGGTGGGAGATTGCAACCTTCACGTGGTCCGCCGTTTCGACGAATGCGATCCAACCAGACGTGCACAATCAAGTAAGATCAAATAGAACAAGTTGTCCTACAACTTTAGGCTGTGCACACCATACGCAAGAAGAAGATCATGTCCTGGACGGGCCTATTCCTGTGTCGTATCGTTCAGTGTTGCCTCACAGGCCCAATTCTGATGCTCTGTGAAGTAGTTTTCTAGAAATTGTTTCAAGATTTTTCAAACATCTTTTGTCAGGTGGAAAATTCATGTCAGGGCTTTTGCAATCCAAGGATTGTCAGTATATCAAATATGAATAAATTCGCCAAACTGTTCTGGACCTGCCAAGTTTTGCAAGGTCTTGCAGAGTTATTAGAGTTCATCTTTACCCACATTCTCAGAGATTTAATGCCTTCCAAATACATCCAGTACACACAAAAGTAACTTGAAGTTCAGCTGTACATCAGTTGATGTCTAAACCTGACTTTGAAACAAAGGCTGTACTGTAGGAAAGGAAATGTTCAACTACACAGAGAAGTTGAATAGACTTTGATTTTTTTTCTGGTGGTTTGGGGGAAAATTATGAGCAGAGACAGAACCTTTTTCCCCCAGGATAGAAATGTCCAATACTAGAGGGCATAGCTATTTGGTGAGAAGGGAAAAGTTTAATGCAAATGTACAGGGCAGGTTTTGACTGAGGTTAGTGGGGGCCTGGAACACATTGCCAGGAGTGGTGGTGGAGGTAGATAGGATAGTGGCATTTAAGAGGCTTTTAGATAGGCAAATAGAGGCATATGGATCATGTACAGGCAGATGAGATCTGGCTTCATGTTCAGCAAAACATTGTGGGTGAAGGGCCCATTCCCATGCTGTACTGTTCTATGTTCTAATACATGTAGTGACTGGCACAGTTCGTCTGCTGTCAAATAAATGGTGATTCTGCTGTCATGTTTGTATCACATAGATCAGTAAATTAGTTGAGACACGTTTACTTTGTTGAAACAACTTCATACATCCTGAATTATACATGGTATTGAGGACATTGCCACAGATTAGTGCAGTACTTACACAATACATAACAGTAGTTCTCCAAAATTGACACCTTTCACAGCAGTCTGATGGAGTGTGTCAATTAACTATGGAACTATTAGCCAACAATAACTGCATTTGTACAGGATGCAAATTAAATGTTTAAAAAATCAAAGATAAACATTTGGGTTCAGCAAAGTAGTGAATTAATGAACTATTGTTTAAGAAGGAACTGCAGATGCTGGAAAATCGAAGGTAGACAAAAATGCTGGAGAAACTCAGCGGGTGAGGCAGCATCAATGGAGCGAAGGAAATAGGCAACATTTCAGGGCCGAAACCCTTCTTCAGTCTGCCGAATTAATGAACTAGTTTCTTTCATAAATACTCAACATCTAACCTGTACTTATGAAAACAGGGTTCACGTTCAAATCTTCACCTTTTAGTCATTGCAAAAAGTATCATGCCAGACAAGTCCTGTGACGTTAGGTGTTTCGCAGGGAGCAAGATTATAAAGGCTTATAAGCTTGGAAGGCAGGAAGGTAAGTGAATGGCTGTGTAATCTTCTGCCATTGATGTTTTTTGCCATTACCTGATGGCAAGAAACATCCACTCCAACAATACAAAACAGACACACCTCCCTCTCTCTCTCTCCCTCCCTTCCTCATTTCCCTTTATTGATCTGCAGACCAGTTAGGAAGTCATCCGGTGTTACTCAACTCGCATGGTGGAGAAAGTTTAAAAATCTGCATTTGGAAAAGGGGAAACATTTTCTGTACAAATGTTGAGCTTTTCAAGAGCATTGAAATCCAGTTAACTGCTGATCTCTTCACGGGTGTTCATCGATGCCTGACATCCCCACTACACCGTCTAGTCTATAAATTCTTCCAATCACATTTCAATAGCTGTATGATTGTACGTGGTCTGCACTGGGAAACTGCAGTTTTAATGCATTGCTGCGACCCTGAATGTTTGAAGCTGTGAAAACTGCAGTCTACTTTTGCTTCCTCTGGTTGTTCGGTTTCGGGTGAAAAGAGCTCGGTGGAGGTTGGAAGTCGAGGGTAGGGTTAGACAATGACGATTGTTAAGGAGAGAGATCTTTCCTTTTTTGTTCACTTATGATACACAATCCTTGCAGTTTAGGGTCACAGGTCCGAGTTATTTTAAAGAATTATGCACCTTTTCTTCGAGTTCTTTTTCTTCCTTTTACCATTTTTGCTGATCTTCTCTTTGTATTTACGAATTTCACGCACTAGTGTGTAGAATGCATCTTCCACACCCTGAAATTAGAAGAAATAATTAGAACGATGAAAAGTACAGCAAGTGAACAGTCCTTTGGCCCACAACATCTGTGCTGAACATAATGCCAAGAACAACTAATCTCATCGGTCTACAAATTGTCTAAAAGTGGTTAAGAGGCTTTTGGATAGACACACCTCGGCCTAACTTGCCCACACCGACCAGCATGTCCCAGCTATATTAGTCCCACCTGCCCGCATTTGGTTCATATCTCTCCAAACCCGTCCAATCCATGTACCTGTCTAACTGTTTAAATGTTGGGATAGTCCCTGCCTCAACTACCTCCTCTGGCAGCTTGTTCCATACACCCACTACCCTTTATACGGAAAAAGTACCATTCAGATTCCTATTAAAACATTTTCCCCCATTCACCTTAAACCCATGTCCTCGATTCACTTGGGGAGAACCCGGCGGTGATAGTGGAGGCATCTTGGGTTCGCAAGCAAAGAATTCCACTGTGACTTGTCACATGTGACAATAAAGTATTCAATTCAATAGAACAATTTTAGGCATGACTGAGAAAAAAATAAATTGTGGTTTCATTCTCAGTCTCTATAAATGTGCACAGTGTGAATGCTCAGCTCACACCAGCAATGGCTTGCATTTTTGAAGTTGAAAATCCATTTCAAGTACACAACTCTATAATCCTACTGAGGTTCGTAAGTTCTCCTCATTGAAGCTGCTGCCTCTGTGACTGACAAACCAGTGACTCATAGTTCTGACAGAGATAGAAGGAATGGGTAACATTTTGAATCTGATGAAGGGGCCCGACCTGAAACGTCACCCATTCCTTCTATCCAGAGATGCTGCCTGTCCCGCTGAGCTACCCCAGCATTTTGTGTCTATCTTTGTTGCGGTGAATAGTCTACTTCTGCTCCTATGACTTGTGGCAAGTTATGTTGCAGCTGTGTAGAACGTTGGTTAGGCTGCAATCAGTGTACAGTTCTGCCCCTACAGGAAGACATTGGAGAAGGTTTAGAAGAGGTTTACCAGAATGCTGCCTGGATTGGACAAACTTGCCCATCCATAACTACTCTTTCAACTGACTCTCAAAAAAAAGGAAACAAACATCAATTTACTTAAAAATCAAAGCCCATATACAATGAATAGTAAAAAAAAAAAAAACAGCCACTTCGAACAGTAAGAGCACAGTAAACATCTCCAGTTATGATCAGTCTGAAGAAGGGTTTCGGCCCAAAACGTTGCCTATTTACTTCGCTCCATATATGCTGCTGCACCCGCTGAGTTTCTCCAGCACTTTTGTGTATCTCCAGTTATGAGTGGTCAGGTTACGCATCAATAATAATGCCATTTCCCATCATCTTGTCCATATCCTATATGCCAAGGTCATTTAAATAAAGCTTATACAGATACGTTCCATGTTGCGAGAGCTCCTGCTCCACCACCTTTGCCGGTTCCAGATTGCAATCACCGCAGTATAAAAGAGAAACAGCTCTTCAGCTGCCTCCTAACCCCATTATTTAGTTTAGTTTAGAGTTAGTGTGGAACAGGCCCTTGGCCCACAGACTCCACATCGACTAGCGATCCCCGTACACTAGCATTTTTTACCGAAGCCAATTAACCTACAAATCTGTATGCTGTAAGTGTGGGGGGAAACGAGCACCCGGGAAAAAAACATGCTGTCAAGGGGAAAGCGTACAGACAGCAACCATAGTCAGAATTGAACCCAGGTGCCTGTGGTGCAAGGCAGCAACGTAACCGCTACCACCGTGCAGCCCCTATTCCTCACCTTCAACCTGTGACCTCAGGTTCTTGACACCACCTCCATGGTGGGGGACAGGTTTCTCATGACGAACACTATCTAGACCCCAAAATATACACCATCAGATTTTTACATTTTCCCCCTCACCTTAAACTTGAGCTAATCTGCCTTGGGAAAGGATGCCATCATATCTTTTATGATTTTTCAAACCTCTGAACGATATTCCCCAGCCTCCGACACTGGTGAGAATAAAACCCAGGCTATCCTTGTATCCACTGCCCTCCATTCCAGGCAGCAGTCTTGACTAGAAACATCACCCATTCCTTCTCTCCAGAGACGCTGTCTATCCCGCTGAGTTACTCCAGCTTTGTGTCTGTCTAACATCCTGATGAATCTACTCTCTCTGATACTACCACATTCTTCCTATAGTGTGGCAACCAAAACTCTACACAATACTTCAGTCATACAGCGTGGAAACAGGTCCCTTGGCCCAACTTGCCCACATGTACCATCTACACTAGTCCCACCTGCCTCTGTTGACCCATATCCCTCTAAACCTGTAAATATTCCAAATACAGGTGAAGTTTTATACAGGAGTAACATGATGTTCTGGCTCCATCCACAGCGCCTCCCATTTTCAGGGAGGCACATAACTACATAGAATTTGCATAGTGGTGTGGAGAAGAAACTTTGCCCTCCTTAGGTTAGCCATGTTCAGGATTACATGGTAGGAGCACTGAAATGGCAGCTGTCCAGCTGGCTGCTGCTGCCCACACTACACCCCTCCACAAGGCAGTCAATAATACACGGCAGGATGAGGGGGATAAACGGCGGTGAAAGTACAGCCACTGTTGTTTGGGCTCACTATTCATTCTGAAAACAGCTGGCTAATGACAACCAGATAGGAAATACCCGATACAAGATTCCCTAAATCCCCATACCTCCTCCCTCGACTCGACAGTCGAGGTTCACTTGCACCTCCTCCAAACCTCATCTACTGTAGCCGCTGTTCCAGATGTGGACTCCTATATATCGATGAGACCAAGCGCAGGCTCTGCGATCGTTGCGCTGAACACCTCCGCACAGTCCACCTAAACATACCTGACCTCCCGATTGCCAAACACTAATTCCCCCTCCCATTCACACACTGTCAGAGTGAGGCCCAGTGTAAATTGGTGGAACAGCACCTCATGTATTACTTGGGCAGCTTACCTCCCAGTGATATATTGAGTTCTCTAACGAAAAGTAACCCTTGCTTTCCCTCTCTATCCCTCCCCCACTCTAGTTCTCCAACCAGTCTAACTACCCTCCTGATTACATTTTATCTTTCCATGCCTCATTGTCACTGCCCCCTTGGAAATATTGATCTATTCTATATTTTCCTTGAACTTCGTCCCCTTTTGAACTTTTGTTATTACACCTTACCCTTCCTTATCTCTGTATCTCCATCTCTGCTGACAGTCTGAAGGGTCTTGACCAGAAACATCCATTCCTTCTATCCAGAAATGCTTCCTGTGCCACTGCATTTTATGTCGATCCCAAGCTTAATAGAGCGGCACGGTGGCGCAGCGGTAGAGTTGCTGCCTTACAGCGAATGCAGCGCCGGAGACCTGGGTTCGATCCTGACTACAGGTGCCGTTTGTATAGAGTTTGTACATTCTCCCCGTGGGTTTTAACCATATAACAAATACAGCACGGAAACAGGCCAACTCGGCCCTTCTAGTCCGTGCTGAACACTTACTCTCACTTAGTCCCATCTACCTGCACTCAGACCATAACCCTCCATTCCTTTCCCATCCATATAACTATCCAATTTATTTTTAAATGATAAAATGGAACCTGCCTCCACCACTTCCACTGGAAGCTCATTCAACACAGCTACCACTCTGAGTAAAGAAGTTCCCCCTCATGTTACCCCTAAACTTTTGTCCCTTAATTCTCAAATCATGTCCTCTTGTTTGAATCTTCCCTACTCTCAATAGAAAAAGCTTATCCACGTCAACTCTGTCTATCCCTCTCATCATTTTAAAGACCTCTATCAAGTCCCCCCTTAACCTTCTGCGCTCCAAAGAATAAAGCCCTAACTTGTTCAACCTTTCTCTGTAACTTAGTTGCTGAAACCCAGGCAACATTCTAGTAAATCTCTGTTCTCTCTCTATTTTGATGACATCTTTCCTATAATTTGGCAGCCAAAATTGTACACCATACTCCAGAATTGGCCTCACCAATGCCTTGTACAATTTTAACATTACACCCCAACTTCTATACTCAGTTGACTGTTCCTAATTAGACCCTGTTTATCCAGATGCTTAATTTGCCCACCACTCAAGTCAAACTAACAGGTCTATAACTGCTAGGTTTACTCTTAGAACCCTTTTTAAACAATGGAACAACATGCGTAGTACGCCAATCCTCCGGCACCATTCCCGTTTCTAATGACATTTGGTTTGCTCCGTGGTCTTTGGTTTTGCAATAGACAACAGGTGCAGGAGTGGGTCATTCGGCCTTTCAAGCCAGCACCACCATTCAATGTCATCATGGCTGATCATCCACAATCAGTACCCTGTTCCTGCCTTCTCCCCATATCCCCCGACTCTGCTATCTTTAAGAACTCTATCTAACTGTCTCTTGACAGCATCCAGAGAACCAGCCTCCACCGCCTTCTGAGGCAGAGAATTCCACAGATTCAGAACTCTGTATGAAAAGGTTTTTCCTCGTCTCATTCTAAATGGCTGACCCCTTAAACTTAAACTGTGGCCCCTGGTTCTGGACTCCCCCAACATCGGGAACATGTTTCCTGCCTCTAGCGTGTCCAAACCCTGAATAATTTTATATGCATCAATAAGATCCCCTCTCATCCATGTAAACTCCAGAGTGTCCAAGCCCAGCTGCTCCATTCTCTCAGCATATAACAGTCCCGCCATCACGGGAATTAACCTTGTGAACCTACGCTGCACTCCCTCAATAGTAAGAAAGTCCTTCCTCAAATTTGGAGACCAAAACTGCACACAATACTCCAGGTACTCAGTCATGGACAAAGGTCAGCGATTGATCCAGAGCCCCACGGCCCCCACTGCCTCTGTGGCAATCGCAGCAGCTTGGAATCACTGCCACCATTTTACAAATGCAAGCTCAAGCTCTCCCCCACCCTCCCGTTTCCCCCCTGCACACGATACTCAACTCCTCTTGTTATGAAGGCCAACATGCCATTCGCTTTCTTCACTGCCTGCTGTTCCTGCAAAGCTCCCACACTCCAAAGGTTTGGTAAATGTAAAAAAAATTGTCCTTAGGGTGTGTAGGATAGTGGTAATGTGCAGGGATCGCTGGTCAGTGCGGACTCGATGGGCCGAAAAGTGACTGTATCTCTAAACTAAAAGTGACATCTTGCTCACCAACAGACAATATTAACCCATTCCCAAATAAATTCCGGAACCAAAGCACAGGACAAGACAGAAACATTTTTTACCTCACTAACAAACACTAAATCCTGCACTCTGTCTTCCTATCGATCCCAGTGCTTCCACACCTCAAGAAAATGTCCATAAATAGAATCACAAATTTCCTGGAATTTGTCAAAAATGCTTCCAGTGTGCCATTTGTTGTTTTTCTTTTGTGTTAACACAAAGAAAGCAAAACAGATCTATGTAACTACACCGTAGCTGCCTGCTTCTTTTACTCGTACAGTTACAAGGAAGCTTTCGTTGTCTGTTTTTTCAACCTGTTCTCATGTGTCTCAGTCTCTGCTCTCTCCCGCTCTCTCCCTCCCTCACTCGCTCCCTCTCTCCCCCCTTGGCCCCTTGAGCCCACCCACCATTCTGTAAGATCAAAGCCAATCCCAATGTAACTGCAATCCCACAGCCCACTGGTAACTTTTCACCACTAGGCTTATCCAGAATTCTACTATTATCTGAATGGTGGCCGATTAGCAAAAGGGGAGCTGCAACGAGACCTGGGTGTCATGGTACACCAGTCATTAAAAGTAGGCATGCAGGTGCAGCAGGCAGTGAAGAAAGCGAATGGTATGTTAGCATCCATAGCAAAAGGATTTGAGTATAGGAGCAGGGAGGTTCTACTGCAGTTGTACAGGGTCTTGGTGAGACCACACCTGGAGTATTGTGTACAGTTTTGGTCTCTTAATCTGAGGAAAGGCATTCTTGCCATACAGAGAAGGTTCACCAGACTGATTCCTGGGATGGCAGGACTTTCATATGAAGAAAGACTGGATAGACTCGGCTTGTACTCGCTAGAATTTAGAAGATTCAAGATTGATTTAATTGTCACATGTGCCAGATGGCACAGTGAAATGAATTCCCATACAGCCATACAATAAAAATAAACAGGACTCAACACACTATAGAATTTAACACAAAACATCCCCACACAGCAGAATCAAAGTTTCCCACTGTGTGGGAAGGCACCAAAGTCAGTCTCTTCCTCCACTGTTCCTCGTGGTCAGGGCCTCCCCAAGCCCTCCGCAGTTGCAGCTACAGGCGGCCCGATGTCCAGGACCACTCGCCGGGGTGATACAAGTCCGACGTCGGGGCTGCGGGACATCCTCAGCGGCGTGGACACCAGAGTCGGCCCCCTCCTACCAGAGTCGGCGGCTTCCAATGTCCGTAGGCCGCGCCGGGTGGAGATAGCTGCTGGAGACCCTCTTCAAGGCGCCCCAGGACTCCACGATGTTGTTCAGCGCCACCCGCGTTGGAAGCTCCGCACCAGAGCTCCACGATGTTGGAGCAACGGCCCAACGCTCCGGAGCTCCAAACGGCGACCCACGTAGGCATCACCCGCTCCGCGGTGACTCCAGCGCTGCGCCGCCGCTGTAGCAGCCCTGGTCCGGTTCCCGGTCCCCGGCAGGAAAGGCCGCTCCGATCCAGCTGGTAGGCCGCGAGGTGGGGGCGAGGATGCGACTCGGAGAAATAGTCGCGTCCCCGCCAGGAAGAGACTTGGAAATGGTTTCCCCCCCTTACCCTGCCCCCCTCCCCCACATAGAAAAGTTAAAGTTTCCCCCTAAAACAGACTTTGGACTAACTGCAAGTAAAAAAAAAAGATAGAAATGACAAATAGGCTGTAGGTAGAGGCCGCTGCCAGTGCCAGTGCCGGGGGGGGGGGGGGGGGGGGGGGGGGGGGGGGGGGGGGGGGGGGAAGTCTTTTAGAACCAAAATGAGAACTTTTTTTTTCCCCCACACAGAGAGTGGTGGGGGGTTGTGGGGGGGGGGGGGGGGTGGGTGGGGGGGGGGGGGGGGGGGGGGGGGGGGGTGTGGGGGTGGGGGGGGGGGGGGGTGTGGGGGGGGGGAAGTCTCTGGAATGCTCTGCCACACACACAGAGGGTAGTTGAGGCCAGTTCAGTGGCTATATTTAAGAGGGAGTTAGATGTGGCCCTTGTGGCTAAAGGTATCAGGGGGTATGGAGAGAAGGCAGGTACAGGATACTGAGTTGGATGATCAGCCATGATCATATTGAATGGCAGTGCAGGCTCGAAGGGCCGAATGGCCTACTCCTGCACCTAATTTCTATGTTTCTACCACTGTGGCCATAGCGCTATGTTTGAAGCCATTAGCGCTGTAGTCAACAGCTATATTTAGAACCCATAGCACTGCAGCCGACAGCTCTTTGTTCAAATTACCACGAGTTACACTGACAGCACTCTGTTTAAACCTTTGAGCGCCAAACCGGTGGTGCTGTGTGTATTACTTTTACATCTCTTTTACACGCCAGATGCGGAAATTTCCTGAAATTATTCAATTTCCCTAAAATTACCCGAAGACAACCAGAATTTGCTGAATTTCAGGTAATTTCCTTGCAAGTGGAAAGACTGATCGATCGTCTGCTCAAGCCACAAATGGTTGCTTCATTACCTGTCTTGTTTTGGCAGAAGTTTCTATGAAAGGGATTCCATAACTCTTTGCCAGTTCCTGTGCTTGCTTCGTGTCCACAGTGCGTGATGGAAGGTCACACTTATTTCCAACTAAAACCATGGGAACGTCGTCAGAGTCTTTCACTCGATTAATCTGTTCTCTGAAAAGAAAACATAAACATAAAAACATTATCTATTGGTTACAAGAGTCAGAAAGACAATGCAGCTTTATAAGGATTTGGTTAGGCCTCATTTGGAGTATTGCCTAGTCCTGGTTGCCCCAATACAGGAAAGATGTGTAGGCTTTGAAAAGGATACAAAAGAGGTTGGTTAGAATGCTGCCTGGATTAGTACGTATTACCTACACTGAAAGATCACAGACTTGAATTATTTTCTCCGCAACGCCAGAGGTTGAGGGGAGACATATAAAATGAGAGGCATAGACAGGGCAGACAGTCAGAACCTTTTTCCCCTAGGATGAATATATTAAAGACAAGAGGGGATAGCTTTAAGGTGAGAGGGGCAAAGAATAAAAGAGATGTGTGGGGCAAGAATTTTTTTAATACACAGCGAGAAGTGGCTAGATTGCATTGTCAGCAATGGTTATGGAGGCAGATATAATAGTGGAGTTTGGGGCCTTTTACATGGGCACATAGATATAGAGGAATGAAGGAATATGGAACAAGTTCTTTCGTTTTTGGTTCAGAGATGCAGCACGAAAACAAGCCCTTCAGCCCACCAAGTCCACGCCGACCAACGATCCCCGCACTCTTACACTATCCTAAACACAAGGAACAATTTACAATTTTACCAAGCAAATTAACCTATGAACCTGTGCATGTTTGGAGTGCAGGAGGAAACGAGATCGTGGAGAATACCCACACGATCACAGAGAGAACGCAGAAACTGCACACTGACAGCACCCGCAGTTAGGATTGAACACGGGTCTCTGGCGCCCTATAAAATGTAAATTATTTGCCGCACCTTGTTCCACTTTGTCAGCAGCTGCGTAGACAGTGTGGAGAGTGCATTGGGAGGACACGCCTGGTCTAAAGTCCAGGCACAGTTGTCCCAGGCTGCTGGCAACAAAGAGGTTTAAGGTAATGACCAAGTGGGGATCTGTAGGTTATATACTTGTTCAAAGGTTGGGCAATAAACATTGCAACCTGTCAGTTAAACTGTCAGTCGTGCAGTCCGTCCAAAACCTAGAAACAGCTCCAGCAGCTACTTACACAACATAGTACAACACAGGACTAGGCCCTTCGGCCCATCATGATGCCTACTTGAACTAATCTCATCTCTGCAGGAGATCCGTATTCCTCCAGTCTCCGTATATCCAAGTGTCGTAAATGCTATCATATCTGCCACCACCACCGCCTCTGGCAACACATTCCAGGCACCCACCACTAACTTGGCTTGTAGGAAGGAACTGCAGATGCTGGTTTAAACCGCAGATAGACACAAAAAGCTGGAGTAACTCAGCGGGGCAAGCAGCATCTCTGAAGAGAAGGGATGGGTGACATTTTGGGTCTTGGGTCTCCCCTTCTCTCCAGAGATGCTGCCTGTCCCGCTGAGTTATTATCTAACTTTGCTATCAACTTAAAGCTAGGCTCACAAATCTTCAACATGGTTCCAGTGGATGGTCAAAACGCTATGACCTCCTGCAGGAACCATAGCCCATTACAGGAAAGGTTTTAGAGAGAGTGCAGAGAATGCTGCCTGGATTGCAGGGTTTCCGACACAGGGAGGATGCACAAACATTATTTTTCTCTGGAAAGTCTGAGGTTGAGAGTAGACCGGATAGAAGTTTGTAAAATCTTGAGAAGAATAGATAGTGGACACAGAATCTTTTTTCCACAGGGTGGAAATGTCCAAGACTAGAGTGCATAGCGATAAGCCAAGTGGGAATGTATAACCGAGAAGGTACACAAAAATGCTGGAGAAACTCAGCGGGTGCGGCAGCATCTATGGAGCGAAGGAAATAGGTGACGTTTCGGGCCATATAACCATATAACCTTTGCCGAAACCTTTCTTCAGACTGATGGGGGGTGGGGGGGGGGGGGGGAAAAAAGGAAGGAAAAAGGGAGGCGGAGGAGCCCGAGGGCGGGGGGGGATGGGAGGAGACAGCTCGAGGGTTAAGGAAGGGGAGGAGACAGCAAGGGCTAGCAAAATTGGGAGAATTCAACGTTCATGCCATCCGGACGCAAGCGACCCAGGCGGGATATGAGGTGCTGTTCCTCCAATTTCCGGTGTTGCTCACTCTGGCAATGGAGGAGACCCAGGACAGAGAGTTCGGATTGGGAATGAGAGGGGGAGTTGAAGTGCTGAGCCACCGGGAGTTCAGGTAGGTTATTGCGGATTGAGCGGAGGTGTTCGGCAAAACGATCGCCCAACCTCCACTTAGTCTCCCCGATGTAAATCAGCTGACATCTAGAGCAGCGGATGCAGTAGATGTGGTTGGAGGAGATACAGGTGAACCTTTGTCGCACCTGGAACGACTGCTTGGGTCCTTGAATGGAGTCGAGGGGGGAGGTGAAGGGACAGGTGTTGCATTTCTTGCGGTTGCAACGGAAAGTGCCCGGGGAGGGGGTGGTATGGGAGGGAAGGGAAGAATTGACAAGGGAGTTGCGGAGGGTGCGGTCTTTGCGGAAGGCAGACATGGGGGGAGATGGGAAGATGTGGCGAGTGGTGGGTCACGTTGGAGGTGGCGGAAATGGCGGAGGATTATTTGTTGTATTTGCTGGCTGGTGGGGTGAAAGGTGAGGACTAGGGGGACTCTGCCCTTGTTGCGAGTGTGGGGATGGGGAGAGAGAGCAGTGTTGCGGGGTATGGAAGAGACCCTGGTGCGAGCCTCATCTATAGTGGCGGAGGGGAATCCCCGTTCCCTGAAGAGCGAGGACATTTCCGATGCCCTGGTGTGGAACATCTTATCCTGGGAACAGATGCGGCGTAGGCGGAGGAATTGGGAGTAGGGGATGGAGTCTTTACAGGGCGCAGGGTGGGAAGACGTGTAGTCCAGCTAGCCATGCGAGTCAGTTGGTTTGTAGTGTATGTCGGTCAGATGTCTGTCCCCTGCGATGGAGATGGTGAGGTCAAGGAATGGTAGGGAAGTGTCGGAAATGGTCCAGGTGTATTGGAGTGCCGGATGGAAGTTGGTGGTGGAGTGGATGAAGTCAGTCAGTCATGTGTGGATGCAGGAGGTGGCCCCAAAGCAGTCGTCAATGTAACGGAGGTAGAGGTCGGGGATGGGGCCCTGGTATGTAATGAACAAGGATTGTTCAACGTAACCGACAAATAGGCAGGCATAGCTGGGGCCCATGCGTGTGCCCATAGCTACGCCTTGTGTTTGGAGGAAATGGGAGGAGTCAAACTCTCCCCATCCCCCAGTTGTTGAGGGTGAGGACCAACTCCGCTAAGTGGAGGAGAATGTCAGTGGCTGGGTATAGATTGCTTCACTGGTCGAGGAAGAACCGGAGGGCTTTGAGGCCATCCTGGTGGGGGATGCAGGTGTAGAGTGACTGGACGTCCATGGTGAAGATGAGGGGGTGAGGGCCTAGAGAGTGGAATGCGCGGAGGCAGCGGAGAGTGTCTGAGGTGTCTAGAACATAGGTGGGAAGGGATTTGACCAAGGGGGATAGTATGGAGTCAAGGTATGTGGAGATGAGTTCGGTGGGGCACGAACAGGCAGAGACAATGGGTCTGCCGGGAGAGCGGGATTTGTGGATTTTGGGGAGAAGGTAAAAACGGGCCGTTCGGGGCTGGGGAACCATATAACCATATAACAATTACAGCACGGAAACAGGCCATCTCGGCCCTACAAGTCTGTGCCTAACAATTATTATCCCTTAGTCCCACCTGCCTGCACTCGTACCATAACCCACCATTCCCTTCTCATCCATATGCTCTGATTTATAAAGGCTAGCATACCAAAATCTTTCTTTACCACCCTATCTATACGAGATTCCACCTTCAAGGAACTATGCACGGTTACCATCCACCATTACCCTCTGGCTTATCCCATTCAGCCACTAAACAAAATGTCCCAGTTCACTCCTTTTAAATCATTTCGCATCTCATCAAAGTTAGCCTTTCTCCAATCAAAAATCTCAACCCTAGGTCCAGTTCTGACCCTCTCCATAATTATATTGAAACTAATGGTATTGTGATCACTGGACCTGAACTGTTCCCCAACGCATACCTCCGCCACCTGCCCCGTCTCATTTCCTAACAGGAGGTCCAGCACTGCCCCTCCTCTAGTAGGTACCTCTATGTATTGCTGCAAAAAACTATCCTGCACACATTTTACAAACTCCAAACCATCCAGCCCATTTACAGAATATGTTTCCCAGTCTCTGTGTGGAAAGTTGAAATCTCCCACAATCACTACCTTGTGCTTACTACTAATCTCTGCTATCTCCTTACATATTTGCTCTTCCAATTCTCGATCCCCATTTGGCAGTCTATAATACACCCCTATAAGTGTTGCTACACCTTTCCCACTTCTCAGTTCCACCCAAATAGCCTCCCTAGATGAGCCCTCCAATCTATCCTGCCAAAGCACTGCTGTAATATCTGCTGTAGGGAATTGAAGAATGTAGGTGAACAGAGGGATCTGGGAATAACTGTGCACAGTTCCCTGAAAGTGGAATCTCATGTAGATAGGGTGGTAGAGAAACTTTTGGTGTGCTGGCCTTTATAAATCAGAGCATTGAGTATAGAAGTTGGGATGTAATGTTAAAATTGTACAAGGCATTGGTGAGGCCAATTCTGGAGTATGGTGTACAATTTTGGTCGCCTAATTATAGGAAGGATGTCAACAAAATAGAGAGAGTACAGAGGAGATTTACTAGAATGTTGCCTGGGTTTCAGCAACTAAGTTACAGAGAAAGGTTGAACAAGTTAGGGCCTTATTCTTTGGAGCGCAGAAGGTTAAGGGGGGACTTGATAGAGGTTTTTAAAATGATGAGAGGGATAGACAGAGTTGACGTGGAAAAGCTTTTCCCACTGAGAGTAGGGAAGATTCAAACAAGGGGGCATGACATGAGAATTAAGGGACTGAAGTTTAGGGGTAACATGAGGGGGAACTTCTTTACTCAGAGAGTGGTAGCTGTGTGGAATGAGCTTCCAGTGAAGGTGGTGGAGGCAGGTTCGTTTTTATCATTTAAAAATAAATTGGATAGTTATATGGATGGGAAGGGAATGGAGGGTTGTAGTCTGAGCGCAGGTATATGGGACTAGGGGAGATTATGTGTTCGGCACGGACTAGAAGGGTCGAGATGGCCTGTTTCCGTGCTGTAATTGTTATATGGTTATATGGTTATCTTCCCCGACTAGCAATGCAACAGCTCCACCTCTTGCCCCTCCAATTTTATCACACCTGAAGCTACGAAATCCTGGAATATTTAGTTTCCAATCACAGCCCTCCTGCAACCATGTTTCACTGATGAGGTTGGAAGCTTGGTCGGGCAGGGCGTGGGAATTGATGGTCGGTGATGGTGCTAGATATGGTGGCCTGGTGCTCGTCAGTGGGGTCATGGTCCAAGGGTAAGTAGGAGGAGGTGTCCGAGAGTTGGTGCATGGCCTCAGCCTTGTAGAGATCGACGCGCCAGACTACCACGGCACCTCCGTTGTCCGCTGGTTTGATGACCCAATCTGGGTTTTCGCGGAGCGATTCAATGGCAGTTCGTTCAGGGGGGGAGAGATTGGAGTGAGACGGGAGTGGAGAAGCTGAGGCGGTTGACGTCGCGGCGGCAGTTCTGGATAAAGAGTTCCAGAGCCGGGACGTTACAATGGGGGTTCCACGAGGAGGGGGTGCGTTGGAGACGGGAAAAGGGGCCATCATTTGGGGGCGAGGACTACGTCCCATGGAAGTACGCTGTGAGGCAGAGCCGACAGTAGAAACACTCCAAGTCATGGTGGGCGTGGAACTCATTGAGATGGGGACGGAGGGGGACAAAGGTAAGAACTCTGCTGAGGACAGACCGTTCGGTGTGGGAGAGGGGAAGGTCGGGGGGGTGGTGAACACCCGGCAGGGATGGGAGTTGGGGTCAGAGGAAGGCAGGTGGGTGGACTGGGGACGGGGCGATGTGTAGGGGGGGGGGGGGGGGGGGGGGGGGGGGGGGGGGGGGGGGGGGGGGGGGGTGGGTGTTGGAGGGGTGGTGGGTGGTCAGAGGGCTGTAATGTGGGTAGGGAAGAGTGGGGGTGACATAGTTGGAGGGGGATGGGGGAGTCGGTGGAACAGCCACTGAGGTTAGCAAGGTTGGGCAGACTGGTACTTGGACCCAGTGGAGTCAAACCCCACATTATACTGCATCTGCCATGCATTTGCCCACTCACCCAACCTATCCAAGTCACCTTGCAGCCTCCTGGTATCCTCCTCACAGCTAACACTGCCCCCCAGTTTTGTGTCATCCGCAAACTTGGAGATGTTGCATTCAATTCCCTCATCCAAATCATTAATATATATTGTAAATAGCTGGGGTCCCAGCTCTGAGCCTTGCAGTACCCCACTAGTCACTGCCTGCCATTCTGAAAAGGACCCGTTTACTCCTACTCTTTGCTTCCTGTCTGCCAGCCAGTTCTCTATCCACATCAATACTGAATGCCCCAATACCATGTGCTTTAAATTTGCATACTAATCTCTTATGTGGGACCTTGTCGAAAGCCTCCTGAAAGTCCAGATATAACACATCCACTGGTTCTCCCCTATCCACTCTACTAGTTACATAATCATAGAACCATATAACAATTACAGCATGGAAACAGGCCAACTCGGCCCTTCTAGTCCGTGCCGAACACTTATTTTCCCCTAGTCCCATCTACCTGCACTCAGACCATAACCCTCCATTCCTTTCCCATCCATATACCTATCCAATTTATTTTTAAATTATAAAATCAAACCTTCCTCCACCATTTCCTTTTTGGAGGAACATGACGTTTTGGAAATTTTCCAGTCCGGTTTTAAGTCCCGGCACAGCACAGAATCGGCCCTTTTGAGGGTTTTTAATGATATTTTTTTTGGCTACTGATCAAGGTGACTGTGTTGTCCTCGTGCTTTTAGATTTGTCAGCTGCCTTTGACACAGTGGATCATGAAATTTTGATCTCCCGTTTGGAGCAGTGGGTGGGTATCAGTGGCATAGCACTGGAGTGGTTCAGGTCGTACTTGGCTGATCGAACTTTTTGTGTCAGCCTTGGGGACTCTGTATCCTCCTCTGCTCCTCTGTCGTGTGGGGTCCCACAGGGCTCAGTTCTTGGCCCTCTCCTCTTTTCACTCTATTTGCTCCCACTCGGTTCCATCCTTAGGAAGCACGGGGTTTCATTCCACTTTTATGCTGATGACAGTCAGCTTTACGTGCCTCTGGGAAAGGGGGTGTACACTCTGTCGGGCTCTTGCTTGAGTGTCTCAGTGACATAAAGGCCTGGATGTCACTGAACTTTTTAAGATTTAATGATGACAAGACGGAGGTAATGATCTTTGGTGGCACCTCTGGGGCCCCCCATGTTGATCTAGGCTCTTTGTCTGCATATCTCAAACCTAACATCACGAACCTGGGGATTAAAGTGGACCCTGAGCTTAGATTTGACTGTCAGGTAAGGGCTGTTGTTAAATCTGGTTTTTTCCATCTGAGGCAGCTGGCAAAAATAAAGTCGATTTTGTCAAGGCAGCACTTTGAGACGGTAATCCACGCCTTTGTTACCACCCGGCTGGATTACTGCAATGCACTGTATCTGGGGGTTAGTCGGTCCTCCATCGCCCGTCTCCAGATGGTACAGAATGCAGCTGTTCGTCTCTTGACTGGCACACGAAAGCATGATCATGTTTCTCACCTTTTGGCCTCTCTCCACTGGCTGCCTGTTCAGTATAGGATTCGTTTTAAAATTATTTTATTTACTTTTAAATCCCTAAGTGGTCTTGCCCCGTCCTACCTATCTGATCTTCTTCACCCTTATTCGCCCTCCCGCTCTCTCAGGTCAGATGATCAGCTGCTCCTGATTGAGCCAAAGACTAAGCGGAAGCTCAGAGGGGACCGTGCCTTTGCTGTGTCGGCTCCGAGATTGTGGAATGAATTGCCTCTGCACGTTAAACAGGCCCCTTCTCTAGCTGTTTTTAAGTCACTCCTGAAGACATATCTATTCTCCATGGCCTTTGTAGACCAGTAAGGTGTTGGATTGTTTATTTACTTTATTTGCTTGGTTTTGCTGCGTTGTTCATACTCGTGTTTTATGTTTTTTAATTTATTGTTTGGATTTTTGTATGTAATTTATGTGCCTCGTGTTAGTTATATGTTCTGTTGTTCTGCCTGTTTTATGATGTCTTGCTTGTTTTCTTTTTTCTGTACAGCACTTTGGTCAGCTTTGGTTGTTTTTAAGGTGCTTAACAAATAAAGTTATTATTATTATTATTATTATTTCCACTGGAAGCTCATTCCACAGCTACCACTCTCTGAGTAAAGAAGTTCCCTCTCATGTTACCCCTAAACTTCTGTCCCTTAATTCTGAAGTCATGTCCTCTTGTTTGAATCTTCCCTACTCTCAATAGGAAAAGCTTATCCACGTCAACTCTGTCTATCCCTCTCATCATTTTAAAGACCTCTATCAAGTCCCCCCTTAACCTTCTGCGCTCCAAAGAATAAAGACCTAACTTGTTCAACCTTTCTCTGTAACTTAGTTGCTGAAACCCAGGAAACATTCTCTTCTGTAAATCCTCTGTCTCACAAGTAAATCTCCTCTGTACTCTCTCTATTTTGTTGACATCCTTCCTATAATTAGGCGACCAAAATTGTACACCATACTCCAGGATTGGCCTCACCAATGCCTTGTACAATTTTAACATTACATCCCAACTATTATATTCAATGTTTAAGAAGGAACTGCAGATGCTGGAAAATCGAAGGTACACAAAAAAGCTGGAGAAACTCAGCGGGTGCAGCAGCATCTATGGAGCGAAGGAAATAGGCAACGTTTCGGGCCGAAACCCTTCTTCAGACTTCAGAATATTATATTAAATGCTCTGATTTATAAAGGGCAGCACACCAAAAGCTTTCTTTACCACCCTATCTGCATGAGATTCCACCTTCAGGGAACTGTGCAGTTATTCCTAGATCCCATCCTTGAAAAATTCTATAAGATTTGTCAGATATGATTTACCTTTCATAAATCCATGCTGACTTTGTCCAATGATTTCACCACTTTCCAAATGTGCTGCTATCCCATCTTTAATAACTGACTCTAGCATTTTCCCCACTACCGATGTTAGACTAATTGGTCTGTAATTCCCCGTTTTCTCTCCCTCCCTTTTTTAAAAAGTGGGGTTACATTAGCTACCCTCCAATCCTCAGAACCTGCTCCAGAATCTAAAGAGTTTTGAAAAATTATCACTAATGCATCCACTATTTCTGTGGCTACTTCCTTAAGCACTCTGGGATGCAGCCTATCTGGCCCTGGGGATTTATCGGCCTTTAATCCATTCAATTTACCCAACACCACTTCCTGACTAACCTGGATTTCACTCAGTTCCTCCATCTCATTTGACCCCCGGTCTCCTGCTATTTGCAGCAGATTATTTATGTCTTCCTTAGTGAAGACAGAACCAAAGTGGTTATTCAATTGGTCTGCCATGTCCTTGTTCCCCATGATCAATTCACCTGTTTCTGACTGCAAGGGACCTACATTTGCTTTAACTAACCTTTTTCTCTTCACATATCTATAAAAGCTAATGCAGTCAGTTTATGATCCCTGCCAGGTTTCTTTCATAATCTGTTTTCCCTTTCCTAATTAAACCCTTTGTCCTCTTCTGCTGGACTCTGAATTTCTCCCAGTCCTCTGGTAGGCTGCTTTTTCTGGCTAATTTGTACGCTTCATCTTTTGTTTTGATACTATCCCTGATTTCCCTTGTTATCCATCCACGGATGCACTACCTTCCCCAATTTACTCTTTTGCCAAACTGGGATGAACAATTGTTGTAGTTCATCCATGCAGTCTTTAAATGCCTTCCATTACATATCCACCGTCAACCCTTTAAGAATCAATTGCCAGTCTATCTTGGCCAATTGCCAGTCTATCTTGGCCAATTGGAGTTCCACAGGAGTGCTGGGACCTCTACTGTTTACTGTGATATAGATTTATAAATTACTTGGATGAAAGTTTGCAGATGGCACCAAGATTGCTGGGGTCACGGACATTGAGGAAGGCTTTCAAGGTATACAGCGGAATATGGATCAGCTACAGAAATGGGCGGGAAATTGTCATCCGAGCAAATGTATGGTATTAGACTTTGGGAGATCAAATGCATGGGGAAAATATACAATTAATGGCATGACTCAACACCATTGATGTACAGAGGAATCTTGAAGTCAGAGTCCATTACTCCCTGGAAGTGGCAAAACACAAGTAGATAGAGTGGTTAACAAAAAAGCATATGATATGTTTGGTTTTTATAGGTCTGGGCACTGAGTACAAGAGTCAGGAAATTATGATGCAGCTTTATAGGACTTGTCACACTGCATTTGGAATATTGTGTGCAGCTCAATGAGAGGTTGGGCCATGACTCAGTAATGGAACTTTGTCGGCTGTAGGTGGCTGCTATGTGTATACAAGCAAGGAATCTCACTGTGACAATAAAGTATTCCTATCCCTATCATTAAGTTGGAAAGAGCAGAGAATTTTAGCGAGGATGTTGACAGCACTTGATGACCTGAGCAACCGGGAGTGGTTGGACAGGCGAGGACTTTATTCCTTGGAGCACAGAAGACTGAGGGTTGATCTTATAGAGGTGCATTAAATCATGAGGGGAAATAATATTTTGCAGGGGTCAGCATTTGGTCCACAACATTTCACATTAATGATCTGAATGAGTAGGAAAGAACTGCAGATGCTGGTATAAATCAAAGATAGACACAAAACGCTGGAGTAACTCAGCCGGCAGGCAGCATCTCTGGGGAGAAGAACTGGGTGAGGTTTCTGATTACTTCACTATTTTGTGTCTATTAATGATCTGGAGGATGGAATTGATGACTTTGTGGTCAAGTTTGTGGATAACACGAAGAAAGCAGGAGGGGCAGGTAGTGTTGAGAAAGCAGGGAGACTGCAGAAGGACTCAGAAGAGTGGGCAAAGAAGTGGCCAATTGAATACAGTGCAAAGTATGCAGTGATGCATTTTGGTAGTTGGAACAAAGGCCTGGATTATCTTCTAAATGGTGAGACGATTCAGAAATCGGAAGTACCAAGGGACTTGGTAGTGCTGGTTCAGGATTCCCAAAAGGGTAAAATGCAGGTTAAGTTTGTAGCAAGCAAGGCAAATGCAATGTTAGCATACATTTTGAGGGGACTGGAATATGAAAACAGGGGTATAATGCTGAGGCTTTATAAGCCACTGGTCAGACCACATTTGGAGTTTGTGAGCAGTTCTGGGCACCACATCTGAGGAAGGTCTGAAGAAGGGTCTGGAGTCGAATTGTCACCCATTCCTTCACTCCAGAGATGCTGCCAGTCCCGCTGGTTTACTCCAGCATTTTATGTCTATCTGAGGAAGGACATGCTGGCGTTGGGGAGGATGTCTATGAGAATGATGCTGGGGATGATCAGATTAACATACGAGGAGCATTCGATGTGGCTGGACCTGTACTCGTTGGAGTTTAGGGCGAGAGAGCAACTTACCTTACACTGGAAAGCCTGGACTGAGTGGATGTGGAGAGGTTGTTTCCACTAGTGGGAGAGTCTATGGCCAGAGGACATAGACTCAGAATAAAGGAAGTACCTTTAGGAAGGAAATGAGGAGGAATTTCATTTGCCAAAGATTGGTGGATGTGTGGAATTCATTGCCACGGACAGTTTGGGAGATTGGCATTTTTAATTGGGCAGGAGAATAGGGTTAGGAGGAAAGATAGTTCAGCCATGATGGAATGGCAGAGTAGACTTGATGGGCCAAATGGCCTAATTCTGCTTCTGTGTCTTATGGTTGAGAATGTAAACATGTTCAGAACCTTCAGGCAAACATCCTCATTTGTGCAGATACAAACCTGTACAGGTGGACATCCTCGAAGGACTTGATGTTGTTGATTGCAAAGACGCAGAGGAATCCCTCCCCAGTGCGCATGTACTGGTCTCTCATCGCACTGTACTCCTCCTGACCCGCTGTGTCCAGAATATCCAGCAAACACGTCTCCCCATCAATCACCACCTGCTTCCTGTACGAATCCTACACAACGGAAGAGACGAAGTCCGTGATCAAATCAGGATTCCATTCTCACCTTCTTTTGCCTCATGGTCATTTAGTTCCCTCATTGCAAATATAACTTTAACCTGATCAGTGCCACCCCAGAGTATACTCGGGTCATGACCAATAGTGAAAAAACTTGGCACTGAAACAGTTAATGAAAATTACTGCCAGGATGGCATGGCGGCACAGCGGTAGAGTTGCTGCCTTACAGCGCCAGAGACCCAGGTTCCATCCTGACTACAGGTGCCATCTGTACGGAGTTTGTATGTTTTTCCCGTGACCTGCATGGGTTTTCTCAGAGTGCTCCAGTTTCCCCCCACATTCCAAAGAAGTGCAGGTCTGTAAGTTAATTGGCTTTGGTAAAATTGTAAATTATCCCTAGTGTGTAGGATAGTGCTAGTGTACGGGGTGATCTCTGGTCGGACCATACTCGGAGGGCCGAAGGGCCCGTTTCCATGCTGTATCGCTAAAGTCTAAAAAGTAAAGTCTAAAGAAATGGATCAAATGGATCGTTGCAGATGTGAGAAGGGGTCCGAATGCCACTGAGCATGTGCCGATTTCACAACCCCAAGAATAACAGAGGGAGTATTGTGGAACAGGAGGATGCTTGGTGTGCTGGTCCTACCACCCTTGGAGCTGGCACTGCAGGTAGATAATGTCTTTGGGAAAGCATGTGGGATATGGCCTTCACTCGTTAGGGCACTAATTCCAAGAGCTGAGAGGTTATGCTCCAACTTTATAAAACGTTGGCCAGATCTCAGTCGCAATACTGCGGGCCATTGTGGTCGTCACTATGCAGGGAGGATGTGGTGGCTCTAGAGAGGGTGCAGAGGAGATTCACCAGCATGTGCCTGGGACAGAGAGCTTCAGTTAATAGGAAAGACTGGAGCAGCTGGGTCTGTTTTACCTGGAATAGAGGGGACAGGACTGCAGTGTATAAAATTATGAGGGCAATATAGATTGGGTGGTCTGCAGGAATCCTTACCCCCACAGCAAAGGTGAAGAAAACTAGGGCATGGGGTAAAAGATTCAGATCCAAGGGGGACCCAGCTTGACCCAGAGAGGGGCGAGTACTAAGGACACAGCACTGGAGAGAGTGGTGGAAGCAGTCACTGACAACTGGACCAGCACCTGAATCACCCAAGTGGACAGGACAAGGTTGCAGCCAAAGTGCTGGGAGATTGGATTAACCTGGATGGGTGCCTATGTGTCAGACAGGAAGCAATGGGCCAAATGGCCTGCTTGCAAGTACATGACTATCTGTGAGAAAGCAGTTAGAAAGTCAAACAGTGCCGCAGAGGGCCAGTGCCACAGAGCCTGCGTACAGGACCAAGCATTCCTCACCGCCACCTTACAGGATCCCATCTCATCCTGATCCCAGCAAGGATCCCCTGGTCATGGAGTGTGCAGCAAGCACTTACCAGACAATTATGGGATGACAGCACTGCTTCACAAATTCCAGGAGCAGAATGGGGCCATTCTGTCCATCAAGTCTACAGAATGGGGCCATTCAATCATGGCTGATCTATCTTTCCCCCTCAACCCCATTCTCCTGCCTTCGCCCCATAACCCCTCTAGATTTAAGATCGGGGGAGAGGGGGTTATTTACATTCACTGGAACGCAGGGAAACAAAAGATCTCAGAAGCCTATCAAATTGCAGCAGGTCAAGGTATACCAGGTGAAGGGAAGCTCCCCAAGGCTGAGGCTACGGTGTAAACGTGCAGAACAAAGGCAAGGAGAGTTAAATATCACGGAAACAAGCCCTTCAGCCCAACTCATCCATGTTGACCAAGATGCCCATCCACACGTCCCATTTGCCTGCATTTGTGCCAGTCCAACCAAGCCCACGCCAATCATAGATTACTTGTTCACATTAGTTCTATGTTACATCATTTCCTCATCCCCTCCCTACTCATCCCCTGACCTACAAACATCAACATCTTTGGGATGTGGGAGGAAACCCATACGATCACAGGGAGAACATGCAAACTCCACACCGACAGCACAAAAGGTCAGGATCGATCCTGGGTCTCTGGTGCTACGAGGCAGCAGCTCTACCCCCTGCGCCTCCCGCTACTGCCTCGACCACTTCCCACACTGAATCTGTTGACTGTCCATTACACAGAAGGAAGTGGAGGAGGAGGAAGAGGTGGATATGTGATGCTGTGGAGTTTAGGGCTTGGGTAGGAGATGTAGATGTGTAGCCAGAATCGTGTCAAATGCAGTGTGGCCTCACCACTCATCACCTCCTTTCCCAATTGCATTTTCTTTTAGATTCCATTTTCCAAAGCAGCATCTTGTTTTGTTGAAGATAGACACAAAAAGCTGGAGTAACCTTGTGGGCAGCAGGGTGGCGCAACGGTAGAGTTGCTGCCTCACAGCGCCAGAGATCCGGGTACGCTCCTGACTACGGGTGCTGTCAGTACAGAGTTTGTACGTTCTCCCTGTGACATGCATGCGTTTTCTCCGGGAAGCTCCGGTTTTCTCCCACAGTGTACGTGTGTGGGGATCGCTGATCAGCTTGGACTCAGTGGGATGAAGGGCCTGTTTCCACGCTGTATCTCTAAACTAAACATAGAAAACAGGTGCAGGAGTAGGCCATTCAGCCCTTCGAGCCTGCTGTCAGTGTAACTCGTGGTAATTTGAACAAAGAGCTGTCGGCTGCAGTGCTATGGGTTCTAAATATAGCTATTGACTACAGCGCTAATGGCTTCAAACATAGCGCTATGGCCACAGTGGTAGAAACATAGAAATTAGGTGCAGGAGTAGGCCATTCGGCCCTTTGAGCCTGCACCGCCATTCAATATGATCATGGCTGATCATCCTTGTTCTGTACTTCCCCAACATCGGGAACAATCTTCCTGCATCTAGCCTGTCCAACCCCTTAAGAATTTTGTACGTTTCTATAAGATCCCTCCTCAATCTTCTAAAACGGATCCTGAAGGGTCTCGACCCGAAATGTCACCTATTCCTTCTCTCCAGAGATGCTGCCTGTCCCACCGAGTAACTCCAGCATTTTGTGTCTACCTTCGGTGTAAACCAGCACCTGCACGTTATTCTCCTGCCCTGGTCTGGACAGGACTTACCTCGATGGTAGGGTCGTACTCATCCACAAAGTGGTTCTGGATGAGTTGGATGGTGAGGGCACTCTTGCCCACGCCACCAGCGCCCACCACCACCAGCTTGTACTCGGTCATCCTTCACTGCCGCACACCCTGGAACAACAGGCAGCAACAGCATTAGTAAAGCACCACAAACACACACCTCCACATTCACGGACAGCTTCTCCCCTGCTGTTTTCAGGCAACTGAATCATCTTACCACACCAAAAAGCAGTGCTGAACTACTGTCTACCTCATTGGTGACCCTCGCAGTATCCTTGCAGAGAAGAGCAAGGTGACGTGCCTCAATGACTATCGACCAGTGGCACTAACGTCTGTGGTGATGAAGTGCGTTGGGAGGCTGATCATGGCCCAAATCAACTCATACCTCCACAAAGACCCACTGCAGTTCGCTTACCGCCACAACAAATCAACGGTGGATGCGATCCCGCTGGCTCTCCACTCCGCTCTGGATCACTTGGACAACAAAAACTCATATGTCAGGCTGTTATTCATTGATTACAGCTCTGCATTTAATACCATCGTCCCCTCCAAGCTGGTTACCAAACTCGCAGAACTGGGTCTCTGCGCATCCCTCTGCAATTGGGTTCGCCAATGACAACACTGTTGTGGGACGAGTCAGAGTATAGAAGAGAGATCGACCGACTGACCAAATGGTACCAGCACAATAACCTGGGTCCATACACCAGCAAAACCAAGGAACTGATTGTGGACATCGGAAGGGATAGGATGGGGACCCACAGTCCCGTTTATATCAACGGGTCAATGGTGGAAAGGGTCAAGAGCTTCAAATTCCTGAGCGTGCATATTTCCGAAGATCTCTCCTGGTCCCAGAACACTAATGCAATTATAAAGGAAGCACATCAGCGCCTCTACTTCCTGAGAAGATTACGGAGAGTCGGTATGTCAAGGAGGACTCTCTCAAACTTCTACAGGTACACAGTAGAGAGCATGCTGATCGAGGGGATTTATCGCAGTTGCTGCCTCAAAAAGGCTGGCAGCATCATCAAAGACCCACACCATTGTGTGTGCGCGTGTGTGTGTGTGTGTGTGTGTGTGTGTGTGTGTGTGTGTGTGTGTGTGCGTGTGTGTGTGTGTGTGTGTGTATTCTATGGTATACGGACACACTGATCTGTTCTGTATTCATGACTGCACTATCCTGTTGTGCTGCAGCAATGCAAGAATGTCATTGCCCTATCTGGGACACATGACAATAAACTCTCCTGACTCGACTCCCTTATCATGTAAATGGCTTGATTGTAATCATGTATTGTCTTTCTGCTGACTGGTTAGCACCAAAAGCTTTTTACTGTACACATGACAATAAATTAAACTGAATAAACCCTCACCAACCTTCACCTAAAACCTTAATCTACACTTGCCTTTAGGTCTCATGGTCAACAGGCCATTAATATGGGAGCCCGTGCAACACACACTGGTGCTCACAGCCATCAGGCAGGAGAAACAGACCCAACTAATCTGATAATATTGGAGAACAGTACAGCACAGGATCAGGCCCTTCGGCCAACATTGGCTGTGCTGCAGATGACATTGTTAAACAAATCCTTCTGCCTGCACGTGATCCAGATCCCTCCATATACACTTGGCAATCTCAAAGTCTCTTAAATGGCCAGGTCATAGAGTGACACAGTCTGGAAATAGACCATTCGGCCCAATTTCCACACACTGGCCAACATGTCCCAGCCACACGAGTCCCACCTGCCTGCGTTTGGTCCATATCCCTCCAAACCTGTGCAGTCCATGTACTTGTCTAACTGTTTCTTAAACGTTAGGATAGCCCCTGCCTCAACTGCCTCCTCTAGCAGCTTGTTCCATATACCCACCACCCCTTGTGTGAAAATATTACATCACTAGCCGCGACCATTGACTCCGGCCACCAGCAGGCCCAGGGCCATCAACTCGCCTCGACTCCAGGCCCAGTTCCAGACCGAGTGTGAAGCAGGATCTCGCCTGAAATGTCACCAATCCATGTTCTCCAAAGCTGCTGCCTGACCTGCTGAGTTACTCCAGCACCTCATGCCTTTTTTCGTAAACCAGCATCTACAGTTCCTCGTCTCCTCTCTTAAATGCCATTATTGTATCAGCTTCCACCACCACCCAACAACACATTCCAGCACCCACCACACTGTACATCTGTACACTGCCCTGCACATCTCCACTCACCCAGCTGGCAGTGGTAGATTTGCTGCCCTAGACCAGAGTCTAGTTTAAAGATACAGCACTGAAACAGGCCCTTCGGCCCAGAGTCTGTGCCGACCAGCGATCCACGCACACCAACACTATCCTACACACACTAGGGACAATTTACATTAATACTAAGCCAATTAACCCACAAACATTCACGTCGCTGGAGTGTGGGAGGAAACAGGAGCACCCGGAGAAAACCCACGCAGGTCACAGTGAGAATGTACATACGCCATACAGACTGCACCCGTAGTCAGGATCGAACCCAGGTCTCTGGCACTGTGAGGCAGCAACTCTGCCGCTGTGCCACTGTGCTGCAAAGTTGTTCCAGCAGTTTATTTTACACATCGAATCTTGTTTGTGACTACTAACGAGTGAGCAGATCTGACATACAGCAACAGGCCCTTCAGCCCAACCCCTCCATGCCAACCAAGGCATCTGCCCAAAAGGCATTCCCATTTGTTTGCACGTGTCCCATATCCTGCTAAACCTATCCCTTCCATGGATGTGTCTAAAGTCATAAATATTGCAATCATATCCCCTTCTATCACTTCCCCTGGCAGCTCGTTCCAGCTCAATACATTCCACCACCCTCTGTGAAAAATCTGCCTGCCTTTTTGTGGAAGGCAGAAACGAACTGGGGCAGTGCGGGATCTGAGTTTATCTCCTTCGCACATTACATGCCAGCTTGCTTTTGACCACAAAGATGTACATAAGATAAACACAAAGTGCTGCAGTACCTCAGGCATCTTCTCTGGAGAATGGGTAACGTTTGGGGTCGAGACCCTTCTTCAGACATATATGTGTATGTATGTATGTATGTATGTATGTATATCTTTGTGATCAAAAGCAAGCTGTGAAATTCTGAGTTTTCAGAACCAAGGAGAACCGACCAGTAATGTTAAATGTCCGCTGAACTTCACAGCTGTGTATCTCTGGCTTATTAAAAGTTGGCTGGCTTCTTAAAAGTGTCTCCTTCTCCCCTCCAGGCACATGCCGTCAGGGTAGGCACTGCCAACAATGGACTAAAATGGTCATTATTAAATATAAATAGTAAAGGCACGGGAGAATACTGCCTACATAAGAGATCAATCTCAGATCCAGATTCCCACAGTGACTGATCTACCCCCCCCCCCCCCGAAAATTGCACTACGGCTACTGCATATACATATATATATTTACAGCTCCATTATTCTGTGTTCGCACTTTTGCGTAAGATACTAACTGCATTTTGTTGTCTCTGCACTTGTACATTGCACAATGACAATAAAGTTTGAATCTGAATCTGATATCTGCCATGGAAAAGTAACTAAGCTCAGACAGCATGTTTGGCTCACAGGCACAGAGCTCACATCAAATGCCACTAATAGACAAGTACAAGCCCACGACTCGCTTTAATCATCTATCGTCAGTGTTGTGCTCACTGCTGTCGTAGATCCCAGTAACGTCTTGAAGACAACGACCTAATGTCCCAGCATGAGGCAAGGTGCAAGCCTGTACATGTACACACACACCCCCCTCCCCCATCTGCCCACACATGGCCAGCTTCCCTACACTCCCTGTCTGTCCATGTCCATCTCAATGCTGTCCTATCTGCTTTCACCACCTCGCCTGGTGTCACTTTCCAGCACGCAAAAGAAAACACCTGGCAAATTTCATTTATACAACCCCTCCCCCCTCACCCCTCCACCCTATGCTCTCTGGCATTTCCATCCTGATCTCTAAAGATTATTTTTTACCAGTATATTTCAGTGCAAACCTTGCATATTACCTATTCCAATAAAATAACTATTTTTATCTGCATGCGACCTTAACATTACTACCAGGGATGGGAGTGGAGGGGGGGGGAAAGAAGAGAAAAGTGGAGGCAGGAGCAAGAAAAGCAGACAAGGATGAGAGTTTTAGATAGAGACTAGACGCAGTCTCCACGGTCCCCAATACCGTAACCCCACTGTGAGTTAGGACGCAGTGAAATGTTCCCAGGTTGGTGCAGTGTGTGAGTTGGAGGGGATGTGGCAGAGGGTGGTGTTGTACCTCGTCTGTGACCCTACTGCCCCGGTTGTGTCGTGCTTGCAAGCTCTGAATGGGCTGCTGGGGTAGCCTGGGCTAATGGGGCAGTGACCAGGGTAATCCAACAGCTGCCATGCTAGTGAAGCTGCCAGTGGATCCAGGCGACTGCAGGGTTCCACAACACTGGGACAGGACGGCTTTGGAGAGTCAGGAGGAGGCGTTTGGTCACATGTCCGTTCTGAGATAGGTGGTGATTATGGGGTTTGGCCAGTTTGTGGTCAGCGGTGAGCTGCCCGAGACACTGATTAGTTTAGTGTAGAGATACAGCACGGAAACAGGCCCTTCGGCCCATTGAGCCTGCACTGACCAGCGATCCCCAAACACCAACACACTAGGGACAATGTACATTTTTGCCAAGCCAATTAACCTATAAACCTGCACGTCTTTGGAGTGTGGGAAGAAACCGAAGATCATGGAGAAAGCCCATGCGGTCATAAGGAGAACATACAAACTCTGCATAGACAGCACCCGTAGTCAGGATCGAACCCGGGTCTCTGGCGCTGTGAGGCAGCAACTCTACCACTGCGCCACCCTGCTGCCCTTGGAGGATTTTGGCCACGATAATCAAATACAGTGACTGCATCTCAGGAGCGTTAGACACAGTGTGGCCCAGTGCAGTCCTGCACACGGGCCGAGTGAAGCTCAGCGGGGAGGATGTGCTGGACAAGCATGCGGCAGGCAAGGATGCATGCTGTCGCAGGGGTTACTTGCTGTTGCAACATTCTCCACTGAAAATAAACACAACTGCAGCTGCTAGAAAACGGAAATAACATCTAGAAATGCAGGAAACACCCAGCTGTTCAGGCAGCATCTGTGGGAAGAGAAACTGTGCAAGGTTTTGAGTGGTGTTTGACCTGAAGCTTGGATAGTTGCTCTCCCACAGATGTGGCAAGAATACCCCCCCACCACCCCTTTCCACTTGCTGTGTGCAGATGTGGATCAGATCACTTAGAATCACACAGTGGAACCACGTGGAAACAGGCCCTTCAGCCCAACTTGCCCACACCAGCCAACGTGTCCCAGCGACACTGGTCCCACCTGCCTGCGTTTCGTCCATATCCCTCCAAACCTTTGGAAAAATGGGCTGAAAGATGGCAGATGGAGTTTAATGCTGATAAATGTGAGGTGCTACACCTTGGCAGGACAAATCAAAATAGGACGTACATGGTAAATGGTAGGGAATTGAAAAATACAGTTGAACAGAGGGATCTGGGAATAACCGTGCATAGTTCCTTGAAGGTAGAATCTCATATAGATAGGGTGGTAAAGAAAGCTTTTGGTATGCTAGCCTTTATAAATCAGAGCATTGAGAATAGAAGCTGGGATGCAATGTTAAAATTGTACAAGGCATTGGTGAGACCAAACCTGGAGTATGGTGTACAATTTTGGTCGCCCAATTATAGGAAGGATGTCAACAAAATAGAGAGTACAGAGGAGATTTACTAGAATGTTGCCTGGGTTTCAACAACTAAGTTACAGAGATAGGTTGAATAAGTTAAGTCTTTATTCTCTGGAGCGCAGAAGGTTAAGGGGGGGACTTGATAGAGGTCTTTAAAATGATGAGAGGGATAGACAGAGTTGATGTGGACAAGCTTTTCCCTTTGAGAATAGGGAAGATTCAAACAAGAGGACATGACTTCAGAATTAAGGGACAGACGTTTAGGGGTAACATGAGGGGGAACTTCTTTACTCAGAGAGTGGTAGTGGTGTGGAATGAGCTTCCAGTGGAAGTGTTGGCGGCGGGTTCGTTGGTATCATTTAAAAATAAATTGGATAGGCATATGGATGAGAAGGGAATGGAGGGTTATGGTATGAGTGCAGGCAGGTGGGACTAAGGGAAAAAATTTGTTCGGCACGGACTTGTAGGGCCGAGATGGCCTGTTTCCGTGCTGTAATTGTTTTATGTTAAACCTGGGATTTCCATATACCTGTTTTAAGGGCCTGTCCCACTATATGAGTTTACCCAAGAGCTCTCCCAAGTTTAAAAAAAAAATCAAACACATGGTAAGTACGTAGAATGTACGTAGGGGGCGAGTCGGAGCTTGGGACGTTTCTTAGCAGCTCGTAACGCTAACAGCAGGTACTCGGGAAACGTGGTAAGCTCGTGAAATTTTTTCAACATGTTAAAAAATGTCCAGGAGAGCCCGAGTACCTACGAGCGGCTATTACTGTAATTCTCCGAGTACGAATCAGGGGAAACTCGGGAGAACTCGTACAGTGGGACAGGCCCTTAACTGATTCTTAAACATTGGGAAAGTCCCTGCCTCACTTACCTCCTCTGACAGCTTGTTCCATACACCCACCACCCTTACCCCTCCGAATCCTATTCAATCTTTTCCCCTTCACCTTAAACCTATGTCCTCGATTCCCCTACCCAGGACAAGGGACTGTGCATCTACCCGATCTATTCCTCTCATGGTTTTATACACCTCTACAAGATCACCCCTCATCCTCCTGCACTCCATGGAATAGCATCCCAGTCTGCTCAACCTCTCCCTGTAGCTCACACCCTCTACCCCTGGCAACATCCTTGTAAATCTTCCCTGTACCCTTGGGCTGCAGATGGGACTGACCATGGTATGGTCATCAGTAGTAGCCCACACCATCTGTGCTGAACATGATACCAAGACCAACTCTTATCTGTCTGTACGTGATCCATATCCCTCCATGTCCATTTCTATCAAAAACCATCTTAACCCCACTATAGTATTTTCCTCACCCACCACCGTCGGCAGCACAATAGACACTCATCCCCTCTGTGTTTATGCAAATAAAAAAATGCCCTGCACATCTCCTGTAAACAATGCCTGTTCACCTTAAGGCTACTTAGTCATACATTGGGGAAACAGGCCTAGCTTGCTCACACAGCCCAACATCACTAGTCCCACCTGTGTGCATTTGGCCCATATCCTTCTAAAGCTGTCCTATCCATGTAACTGTCTAATTGCTTCTTAAACGTTGAGCTAGGCCCTGCTTCAACTACCTCCTCGGACAGCTCATTCCATACCCCCACCGCCCCTTGGGTGAAAAAGATAGCCCTCAGATTCCTATTAAATCTTTTCCCTTTCACCTTAAACCTATGTCCTCTGGTCCTCGATTCCCCTACTCTGGACAAGACTCCATGCATCTACCCGATCTATTCCTCTCATAATTTTATACCCCTCTATATGATCACCTCATCCTCCTGCACTCCAAGGAATAGAGTCCTAGCTTGCTCAACCTCGGCCTATATCTCAGGCCCTCGAGTTCTGACAACATCATGACAACATAAATCTTCTCTGCACCCATTCCAGTTGAATCTTCTGTATAACCTTATATATTCGGTATAAAGCAGCGTCTGCAGTTCTTTTCCACACAATGAAGAACGATGACAGAGCATAAACTGGGAGCTACGTCTGATCCCCAAGAAACTGTCTACAGTCAGCCCAGGAGGTAGTCTTCAATAGGAAGCCTGGCTTCATTTCACCATCCTTGTCATCGGACCAACCCAGTCCTCAGCCATGCATCCCGTGCCAAGCATTCCCGATCGCACTTTGGCCTGATCACAGATGTCACCAGGTACCTCCCTGACCAAGGACAAGCTGGTCCTGGTACCACCATACATCCACTAAATGGCAGCACGGTGGCACAGCAGTAGAGCTGCGGCCTTACAGCGTTTGCAACGCCCGATACAGGGGTTTGATGCAAACTACGGGAGATGTCTGTATGGAGTTTATATGTTCTCCCCGTGACCGCGTGAGTTTTCTCCGAGACCTTCCTCCCACACTCCAATGATGTACAGGTTTGTAGGTTAATTGGCTTGGCACAAGTGTAAATCCTCAGGCCTCAGTGTGTGTAGATAGTGTTAGTGTGCAGGGATCGCTGGTCGGTGCGGACTCAGTGGGCCGAAGGGTCTGTTTCTGCGCTGTCTCACTAAATTTTTACAGGCATCGCAGAACCCAGCCTGACCCACCAACTAACCCAAACTCTCAGAATCAATTGCTGAATGTAGTTGCCACACACCAAGCACTGAAACCTCACCTTACACAGGCACAATCCCACCGCTGAACCAATCCCACCACGGTGTTCAACAAAACCCTCCAGGGGTCAGGCAGCATCTACAGAGACAAATACATTAAATGTTACAAAGCAACAACTTCTCAGCACATGGGAAAGAAGGTTTAAATGAGTCCAAGGCTGGGGGGCCTGTTGCTGGGTGGGTGTAGGAGGTGGACAGTGTGGCGGGAGATGTGGGGCGAGGAAAGGACAGACACAGGGCAGGAGCAGAAATAATACATTCCGGGACTGTCCACTCTCAGTCTGAAGGGTCTCGACCCGAAACGTCACCCCTTCCTTCTCTCCAGAAATGCCGAAGGGCTGTTGAGTGTTTGCCCCTCTGACCGTCCCCGAACACCCGGCTCTGCCCTGGACTCCGGCACCGTCCTGTCGCCAATCCCCATGTTGGAAGTTGCTGCTTGGCCCAGCTCCCTCTCCCCCTCGGGCCCTCTTTCCACCATTGCTCCCCACACCCCCTATCCCGGGGCCGCTCCCCACCGACCTACATCTCAGGTTAAAGAGCCAACTTCTTCCCCATGTATGAAGGCGCTCCGTCCCCTGTCCTCACCCCGGCCATATCCCTCTGTCCCCCCGCTCTGCGCCTTCCCCTTCCTCCAGGCCCCGGGTGTGGCCGCTCCGCCAGCGGTGTCCGGTTACCAGGAGACTCCCACTCCAAGGCCCGGCTCCCTCGGCCTCCCGGATGCCGCCAGTGCCGGTGCCGGTACCGCCCCGCTGGGCCCACTCCCTCCCGGTCACCGCCGTGAGGGGGGACGGACGGACACCGGGCATCATCCCCTGCTCGGCCGCAGGGCGGGGACGGAGCGCGGGCATCCACCGGGACCCACCGCAGTGAGGCCGCGTCTGGTCGGTGCCGCGGCCGCAGTAAAGGGGGGTGAGGCCGGGACCCACCTCAGTGAGGCCGTGTCGAGTCGGGGCCTGGGCCGGGGCGGGGCCGCTGCAGTGAGGCTGTGCCGGGCCGGGCTGTTACAGGATCGGTGCCGCTGCCGCCGTGGGGACGGGTCGGTGTCGGGGACTCACCGCAGTTCGGTCTGTCCGGGATGGGTGGGTGATGATGCCGCTGCTTTAGTGAGGCGGGGCTGGGCCGTTACAGCGCTGCTGCTGCTTCATTGAGGCTGGGCTGGGCGGGGCCGGACCTCTGCCGCTACCGGGCGCCGCCTTTAGCGGGAGTACGGTAGTGGGCGGGACCTCGCTGGAGCAATCCCCGCTGCCAATAGCGGGCGGCTCCGCCCTGACGGACAGTTCCCGCAGCCAATGGCTGGACCGTACCCAGCCAGCAGCGTCACCGCGGCAGTTGGCTCAACATGGACACCAGAGCGAGACTGCAACCAGAAGCAAAGCTCCTATAGTCCGCTATGGGATCTTTGACCACACGTACAGGCATCTGGACCGGCAGAAGTCAGGACAAGATAGCTGTTGGTATCAATGGTCAGAGACTCGCGGTATGTTGGCCTTCATCAGCCTGGATCTTCAGCATGGAATGTTATATTACAGTTAAAGCTGGTGAGGCCACAAAATTGGAGCATTGTGTTCAATTTTGCTCACCCTGCTATAGGAAAGATATAAAGCTGGAAAGAGTGCAGAGAAGATTTACGAGTATGTTAATGTAAACCAATTGGACAATTTCAGTGGGGGAGGGGAAGGGGGAGAATTTAAAGGCAGTTGGATTGTTTGCAATATCCCAAATTAGCTAACTGAGCAACTAATAATAATAAGTCAAGGCTTTGTGGAGTGGCCTAGGATCTTCAACAGTTCTCTGGCACTGTTCCTACCTGCTTCAAGTATTTGGTGGTCCAGCCCCTCCTTGCCTAGCAACTACAGACCTATTTCAAAACTGCCTTTCCTTCCAAAAGTCCTTGAAAAGGTAATTTTAAGTCAACATCTGCCTTACCTTCACCAAAATACTATCTTGGAAATTTTCCAATCAGGTTTTAGGGCCCACCACAGCACAGAGTCTGCCTTGTTGAAGGTACATAATGA